>NW_026623849.1:77515-88888 GCF_030028575.1 Malurus melanocephalus | reverse complement strand
GTGGGACACCGGGGCTCTGCCATGGGACACCGGCTCCCTCCCGGCGGATGCGGCCCCGGTGCGGCGGGACGGGGCAGTCAGGGATGTTGGTTCTGCTGGAGGTGCCCAAAGGAGAGGCACACGGCGAGATCGCWCTGTCCGGTGCTCACACCCCGGCTGAGCCCGGCGGGAGAGTGGGGGGTCACCTCGGTGCTGCACCAGAGCAGCCACGGGCAGACGGCCGGTGGTTCCTCGACGTGGAACCAGCCCCAGCACGGGCTGTGCTGTAACAGATCCCATCCCCTGGATCCTGTCCTTGCACCCCTAGTTCAGCACCCATCCTTGGGTCCTGCCCTGGCACCCCTGCCTGGCTCCTGCCCATCAGTGTGCTGGAGGGGAGCACCCATTCCCGGCTCAGCACCCCTGCCATCAGTGTGCTGGAGGGGAGCACCCATTCCCGGCTCAGCACCCCTGCCATCAGTGTGCTGGAGGGGAGCACCCATTCCCGGCTCAGCACCCATTCCCGGCTCAGCACCCATTCCCGGCTCAGCACCCATTCCCGGCTCAGGACCCCTGCCCATCAGTCTGCTGGAGGGGAGCACCCATTTCTGGCTCAGCACCCCTGCCTGGCTCCTGCCCATCAGTGTGCTGGAGGGGAGCACCCGTTCCTGGCTCAGCACCCATTCCTGGCTCAGCACCCCTGCCTGGCTCCTGTCCTCCGTGCCCCCAGCTCCCAGGGCACCCCAGTGCCGCCAAACCCCAACGCGTGCCTGCGGCTGCCCGGCCTCACATCCAGACCGGCTGCGTGTGCGGCCCTTGAGTCAGCTCCGGAGCAGCTGCTTTTGAGCAACACCAGTAATCAATGAGTGGCGTTTGGCTGTAGGGAGATGGGGCAGGATTATAACCTGTTCGACTGGGCAGCAAATGAGCCTTTTATTCTGGAGGTTTGAGTGCTGGCAGATGCCCTAATATCATGTTGCAAGTTCAGTTTATCCCTAGTGCCCCTGCCACAGGAATGGTGGAGGATTAGCACTGACAAAACACTGTTTTCCCTTATGATACACCGGATCAGCTGCCCCTGCTCTGGCAGGGAGTGGATTCCTCCCCCAGGCCTCGCTGTAAACCTTGGTGTGTGCTGTGTTCCCGGTGGTTGGGACAGGCTCTGTGGCACTCTGGTTCCCAAGGAATGAGAAGGAAGGATCCCTAATTTGGGGGACACGTGCCGTTCCCCGCTGGCGGAGATCTGCTGCCACGACTTGGCTGACGTGACCCTGGTGAACGTCAGGGGAGCAGTAATGCAGCAGGTTTTAATCGATTTATGCCTGCAAGGTGTGAACGTGCAGCTCTGCCTCTCCTTCCTGCCCCTRAGGGCTCGCCTGGGTCCTGGACAGGGACACAGACATTCCAATTTCCTCCAGGAACAAAGGTGAAATCCCAAGGATTTCATCCCAGCCCTCTCTGTGCTGCAGGGTCTGCTCTAGGCTCTGGCACTGCTTCCTTGTCGGTCAGGGCAAGATGGAAATTTGCATGGCTTAATTCAATACCTGATCCCAGCTGGAATCTTGGAGCTGGAAAGCCAGAGAGCTCATGCTGCTCTAGTGCTAGAAACGTGCAAGGTGTTGGGGGGAAATCTGCCTAAGCTAGGCTCACGGGAGGGAGGAAAGGGATGCAGAGCCGGCATAAACTCTTGGATCTCTGCTCTGGGAGCCAGAACCAGCTTTGTCCCAGGGCTTGGGCATGCAGGAAGAGGTTGGGAATGAGGAGGGGGAAAATGGGCAGGGCAGTGGCAGCTGGGAACACCACACACTGACCCCACCAGAACCATCTGCACGAGGCTGTTCACCAGAGAACAKCCTGCCTTTCCTTTCCTGCCACCACTGCAGGACCTTCCATCCAGAGTGGTTTTCCCTAGAAGGTGTGGTAACCCCTCAAACCAGGCACAGGAGCTCCTCCCAGCCCCTCCTCTCCCGGCACACAACCCTCAGCACACACACACCCGCGATTATCCTTTCAGAAAGGACACTCTGAACAACCATAACGCAAAGGGAAACATCTAGCAGAGAGGGCTCTGGCGTTTGGAAATAGCTGAGGAGTCTCTGAGCAGGAGCCCCAGCTCTCTGGATGCTTGGGAATAAAGCCAGAAACTGCGAGGCAAAGGCACTGCCCACCCTTCCCGGGGCACCTGTAGTGCAGGCAGTGCGTGGGCTCGGCTCACACAGCTACTCCCCTGCTTTAAAAATAGCATAAAATTATAATAATCAGGCACGTTTGGGGCTCCCAGCAGGAAGGATCAACAGGTGCAGCCACAGTCACCCCATAGCCAGCTAGGTCAGGGTTTCCAGGCAAATGAGAATGATTTCTCCCTGTTTTCACCACCCACCCTATAGTGTGGAGGACTCTGCAGGTTCCCATTCTCCTCCCTTTGAGGAGAGGAGTTCTTCATGGAGGAAATGTGAATTTTCACAGCGTCCCTTAAAACCATAATTTGCCCCAGCCTGGAGCAACCTCCCGGGAGCCGAGGGGTGCTGGCCCCACACTGCTCACGGGGGGAAGCTGCCACATGTAAACTCCATTTCCACCCAATTGATTAAAATTGGCCTCTCTTCTTTTTACCCTGTGCAACCCCATCGATGTGCTCAGAGGTGACCTCATTCCTTACAGCTGCTGCTGCTGCTCCCCCTTCGGCTCTTCCACCTTTGCCCAGCCCCTGCCTGGCCTTGGGCAGCGTGGGGAAAGTGTGGGCATCCCCTGCCCGYTGGGAATCCCTCCGGAGGGCAATGTGTCACCATCAGGTTCATCGGGGTGCCAGCCTTTGAGACCCCTGCCCTGAGAAACCAGCTGAGGGCAAGCACAGTTGGCTTTGCCCCTGGAAAAGCCGGGGTGAGCACCAGCATGGAAGCACCAGGCCGTTTCCAGGACACGTTGCAGTGAATTTGCAGCTGCCTTCAATTTTATGGGCTCTGGGGTGGGCTGGGGCAGAGCCACACGAGCAGCAGGCACAGCCCTGGGCCCGCCGGGGTCACACACGAGCAAACACACCAGGTCCCTGTGTTTTGTTCGGCTAACAGGGAAGAGATTGTGTCCCTCCTGTCAGCTGTGACTGCGCAGGGCACGGCTCCGGAAAAAACAAGGCTCCATCTTGCAGAACCCCGGGAGCCAGAGCCAGGCGTGGGTCTGCTCCCTGGATGTGCCCCCCTGCTCTCTGTCCATGGGGTCACACTTGGGCTCAGGGAGCAGGGGATGGAGCTTTCCTAAACTCCACCTGCAATCCAGATGCCATCAGCTGGCGCTGGAATAATCTGTAGTGCTCCAGAACAGGCGGTATCTTCACTCGGGGCTGGAAAACAGCCCTCGGTGTTCAGCYGAGTAGGGAACTGACTCTGCGCACAGCTGTCGGATCCCGTTTGTGCCTCCTTAGGGATTAATTCTGGTTTTTAAAGCGTTTCAGGCACCTACCAAGAGTTTTTAAGCAGGATGCAGGTGGGCACACCTCTGCTYCATACTGGGGCAGCCCCGTGCTCCTGCTGCACCCTCCCAGTGAGCAGCACACGGAGCATGGTGTGCAGAGCCTGTGGCTCTGAAAGCACTGACGTGGCTTTTGAAAGAAAGATGGTTTGTTTTTCTTGCATCAAATCCTCTTGCTGCTTGCCGAGGGAAGCTCGTCCTCAGAGCAGAGCAAGGATTTATAAATACCAGGTTGTGCCCACTGCCCGTCTCGCCCGCTCCTGCGGCCGGGAGCTCTCCCTGTGGCCGGAGGTTTGGCTGGCAGCTGGCAGGATCCAGCTGCGGGTGGAGAAGGAGCAGCTCTGCCTGCTCCCGCTGCGGAGGGGGTGGCTGTGTGGCAGAATCACAGCCTGGCAGCATCGCAGGGATCACAGCGTGGCCCTGGGCAGCTCCCTCCACCGTCACGGGAGGTGGTGACAGTGGCAATCGAGAGCCAGCGGAGCTGTCACCCTGCCTGGCAGCCAGGGACTCTGCCCATGGGGCTAAGTGGCATCTTCAGATGGATCCTTGCAAAAACCTCACTGCTGGGAGGATCCTTCCTAAAACCTCACCTTTCCTGCTGGGAGAACGGCAAACAGGGGAGCAAGGAGAGGCCCAGGGGCTGGCAGAGCACTGGGGCACTGCACATCTTTCCTGCTGGGAGAAYGGCAAACGGGGGAGCGAGGAGAGGCCCAGGGGCTGGCAGAGCACTCGGGCACTGCACCTCTTTCCTGCTGGGAGAATGGCAAACGGGGGAGCGAGGAGAGGCCCAGGGGCTGGCAGAGCACTCAGGCACTGCTCAGCTGGGCACCTCTGGCTGGGTTAGAGTCACCACCCGTCAGCCTGGGTGCTTGCTGCTGCCGTGTGGGAGCAGAGCCTGCCTGTGGAGCCAGGGTGGCTCATCCTCAGCAGGCAGGAGCAGAGGCTGAGCCTTGCCAAGGCCTGGCCTCACCCCACTGGTGCCAGCGGGAGGGACACGAGCCGTGACACAGGAATGTCAGTTGTCACCCCTCCAAAGAGAGCAGGCTGGGACAGGCTCCTTAGGGATCACCAGCCCTGCAGCCTGGGCTCCAGGCATGGGGGAGAGGCAGGACTCTCTGCTTGCAGACTAAACTGCTTGATCTGGGGTCGTTTGGCTTCCCGGGAGAGCCCAGCGCTGTTTGCAGGGTGTCTCGTGGTGTGTTTTGGGCATGATTCCCTTTTCTGTGAATCCTGTGAAGTTCCTGAGGACCCGGCTGTGCTGGGAGCTGCACAAGCAGCCAGGCCTGCTCAGAGCTCCGGGCAGACAGATTATTATCTTGATTTACCATCTGACAGCTCCCATCCTGCTCGGAGAGGCCAGCACAGAATCAATCAGGGCTTGGTCACAGCATCCTCTGCCTCAGCCCAGATCACCCCGCCTGCTCCCCTTCCTTCTTTCCCATTCCAAACCCAAACCACTCGACCTTTCCAGCGGGAGGATGTGCTGATGGCTCTGACCCCTGCAAGGGGAGCCTGTAATGGCTTCAGGAGCACAACCAAAGGCAGGAGAGCAAAGCCCCAGCAGAGCAAAGRGCCTGGAAGAGGAGCGAGAGGCCGGCGTCTCCCTTCCAGCTCTGCTTCAGACTCCCTTGGACTCGGCACAAGCAAGCCCTGACCCGAGAATGGCTGCAGTTTGTRCTCTCTGCTGAAATTTATTTGAAATGCCACTCTCCAGGACCATTTCTGAAGCAATTTGCTGTTCAGCCTGGCTGGGAAGAGCCCTGAGCAGGCTCGTTCATTCAGAGCCTGTGATATTGACTCTTCTCTTTACTGCAGGATTAGAGAGCATTTGTCATCTCCAAAATGAATAACTTTTCCTCTCCTGGGAGGGGGGAGAAGCCTTGCCTCAGTACTGACATTTTGCACACCCAGCCCACAAACCTGCTTCGAATCCCAGATGATGATGTGGGAATTAAACCAGGGGCTTCATTGTTTCTGCTCCATCAGCAGAGCAAGGCCCAGCACCCCCTGAGCCTCYCCCTGCACTAAACCCACAGTCCAGAGGAAGAGAGGCCTGGGGGAGCTCTCACCTGCCCAGGTACCAACCCCACAGTGTGTTATTGGCACACAACCCAATAGAAACTCAAGCCTTTCTCAAGTCCCTCAGGGACAGGCCACAGCCTCTGCTCTCAAGGCAAAAAAATAAATAAGAAAAAACCTTAAAAATCAGAACGAGCCACCCAGCAGCACCAGAATAAGAAGGCAGAAGCTCAGACTTGCCAACTCATTGTCTAGAGCCCGACCAGTTCTCCCTCCTGTCCTGGAGATCACAGTATTTAACTCACAAACTCACCCTGTTTGCCTCTGTCATTTGAGCTTCCAGAGGTGTTTTGAAGCCTTTCTCAGGAGGTCCAGGAGCCAGMAATGCTTTCCCATGGGAACTTCAGCCTTTGTTAACAGGATGCGTTCCCAGGAATGAAAGCTAGAGAAACAAACTCCAGCTGTTGCAAGATTTGGAAGARCAGAGCCACGAGCGTTGCCGGCAGCAACCTTTCCAGGGGGCTGCACCACTAAAACACCAACCACGGCATAGGGATGGCTGCATTGCTCTGGAAACCCTCTGAACTGGAGAGGAGCTGCTCTGAGGCCAGGAAATCCAGCCCAGGTGGGATCCAACAACCTTCCACAGCAGCAGCTACCCCGGGCTACRCACCTACCCCTCCTCCTGAGACAGGTGAGCCACAAAGCTCAGCCTCGAGGTACAGCAGAGGGACTCACCTGAGAGTGGAGAGCCGGTGGGTGCAGGATGAGATCCAGGCTGGATGGGTGCTGGAGAAGTGTCCCCTTGCCTTAAACCCGAGGATGGTGCCGGCCAGGAGCGCTGGAAAGGACCTGGAGGCTTTGAAGAGCAGAGTGTTCTCCAGGCTGTAATTACCCACTGGCTTCCCCCACCCCTGATTATGCAGAGGAGGGAAATGGCAAAACCCACCAGTCTGCCGGGGAGGGAGGAGGCTGCTCCGGTCCTGCCCCTGTGGCATCTGTCCCCCCCAGGACCCCCAGTCCCCCCAGGGACCCCCTCCTCGTTGGGCAGGACCAAGGCGCAGTCTGGAAAGGGATTTTCTGTGGGTCAGGGCTGCGACAAGATTAATTCATTCATTCATCGGAGAAAAGATGCTCAGAAAAAGGAGGATGTGATGGCAGGAACACCTGGCTGCTGCCAGCCCACTGCCAGCCAGGCTTCTCCCGCAGGACCATCTGCACCCTGTGGAATGTCAGCCCTTTGCAGAAAACCCCAGTGACAYGCCAGCTCCTYTGGAAGGCACTTCWARTGCTGCTTTARGGACTGTTCTGGATCCAACCCCTCRGCAGGACAGGCTCCAGCACCCCAAAACACCGGCTTTGGGCTGCTGTGACTCACAAACCCCAGCCAAGGAGAAATGGGAGAAGAGGTGGGGGTTTTGTGTCACAGGAGGTGGTGCACACCGGCTGTACCCTGCACTCCCCTGGCAGTGCCTCTCCCTGTGCCTGTTGTGCCRCCGGCCTTCCCAAGCACAGCCACACCAGGCTCTGTGTGTGCTTTGTTCCATCTTCAGCGATTTCCTTCTTTTTTTTTTCCAACAACGGCTGGGAAGAAGCTTTTCATTCCTTTTCTCTCCGTGTGCCCCAGCACAATGACGGGAATTGCTGCGTGAAGAGCAACAGTGTTGGATTACAGCGGGATAAGGCGGGTGTGCTGGGAAAGGCAAATGGAGTTTCACGGGAGGAAAACGRGGGACTTTGGGCCAGGCTTTGGGGCTGGGTGAAGGGATTGGGGGTGCAGCCCTGACACAGATGAAGGCTCACACCGGTGAGCCGGGGGCAGCTCCCGGTCTCAGGCRAAGGCACCGCACCCCACAGGAGCCGCTGCCAGCCCAGGCAGACGAGGCCCTTTTCATTCCCAGCTCCCTGCACGCCAGCAGCTGCTCAGCCTGGTGTGTGTGGGCAGCAGCGTGGCTCTGTCACATGCCTGAGACAGCACGTCGCAGTCGGTGCCATCGCAGCCAGCTCCCGCTGCGAGCGCCGCGCAGCACAGAGGGGACRCTGCCAGCCGCCCCTCTCTGCCTTGGTGGCTGTCCCCTGGTGCCTGGGCATCAGCAGCCCCCAGGCACGTGCTCTGGGGACACAGCAGCCTTATCTCTCGCTGAAATAATGAGATTTTCTCCAAAATATTCCCTCCTTCTGGCTGAAGAGGGGAAGCTGCACCGCCGGGTATCGGCCATTCCGAGCCGCAGGGATGCCGTGTGTAACTGGGGTGTAAGAGGTTGTACAGAGCAGCTGTGGCTGCTCCTGGATCCCTGGCAGTGCCCAAGGCCAGGCTGGACGGGGTTGGAGCCACCTGCAATGGTGGAAGGTGCCCATGGCAGGGGATGGGATGGGATCCATGGGATGGGATGGGATCCATGGATGGGATGGGATGGGATGCATGGGATGGGATGGGATCCATGGAATGAGCAGGCATTTTCCACCGGCACAGCAGCCCCAGAGTTTGCAGAGCGAGCCCAGCCTGTCGCATGCAAATCACGGAGAGGTTCCTGCCTTGAACAGCAAGCACTGCATGGAAAGCAGCAGAGCCCTTCCCAAACCACCTCGGGAGCGTCCCGGGTACCACCGGGAGCAGCCGGAGGCTCTGCCTTGCTCCGAGCTGGTTTGGGGCTGGCTCTGCCCGGCTCCAGCAGCRTTTCCCAGGTGTTTCACCTCCACTCTGGCAGGTCGTGGAAAAGAAGGGGATGTYGACCCCATCCTCGGCTTCTCAGGAGCAGGATGCTGTGGCTCTGGCATCAGCTCTGCCCTTTCCCATTCAGCCCTGTGCTTCCAACAGGAACAGGGAACAGAGGGTCCCCACGGGGTGGTTTKGGGCACCATCAGAAGGACACAGACCTGCCCCAGCTGTCTGGGCCTGGATGGATGATAAAGGAGACATCAGAGCAAATTAATTACTTAAATTACCTAATTTTTTTTCTGAGCCATGGCTTTTGTGCCAGCCTCAGATTCCTCTGGGCTCCCCRTGATTTTGAGTGCTGTGTTGGCAGGAATTGGTGACATTACAGTGTCGGCAGCAAGTCCCACCCTGAGTCCTCAGTCTCTCCCCGGGGAAGCTGTGGTCGTCCCTTCCCTTCTTGGACAACCAATTAGAATCCAGCACAGATCCCAGTAAAATCCATGCTCTTTTCTCTCCCCAGCTCAGCGTTGGACACACTCTATGAGCCATCCCAGCCTCAGCAGCCCAGAGCACCGGGGTGCCGCTCCGTRATTTAGAGCAGGACTTTGTTACCAAGCGTAAGTGCCTGAATCCTTTGCATTGTCAGCAGGAAGTGTTTGAGAGCAGGGATTTCCCCTGCTCAAAGAACTTTATTCCTTTGAAAAACACCACACCTTTCCTTGCTGCTCCAGCTGGGTGACTACAGTGGGGGGGAGCCGAGCGCTTGCAGCTGCAACAAAAACGTTCTTGTTGGGRCAGGAACTTGTGCAGTTTTGGGTCCACAGCTTCAGGAGCTGCTCAGGTAGCTACCAGGGAAGAGCCACATTATGCTCATTAAGTTTCTGTACYGCAGAGCCAAAAATCCACTGGCAGCACCACCAGCCACTGCTGGGACCTGCCGGTGCTTCCTGGAGCACGGGATGAGGGCAGACAGCTGAGGGCTGGGAAAGCCTCAGTCAGGGCCTTTCAGTGAGAGATTAAGAATTGGTGGAGGAACAGATCCCTCTCCCCAAGGTGCTGAACATCTCCCAAATCCCCTCAGCCCTGCCAGTGCCACTGGGGTGGGCTCTGAGATCGCTGGGCAGGGCAGGGACTCCTGGTACAGACCAGAGCCTTTCCCGTGGCCCTTTCCCCCAAACAGAGAACACACAGACTGGTGGATTCAAACAGAGAA
The DNA here is from genome assembly GCF_030028575.1 of Malurus melanocephalus. Lineage (NCBI taxonomy): Eukaryota > Metazoa > Chordata > Aves > Passeriformes > Maluridae > Malurus > Malurus melanocephalus. The sequence continues at coordinate 79,553 of NW_026623849.1, read as the reverse complement.
CACACAGACTGGTGGATTATTAATGCTCTGGGGCTTGTCCCCTTGCCTGCAGCTTCTGCCCTGGCTTTGGAGGGGCCCCGGAGGAGCAGGGGGATCAGAGCAGGGTCTCTCTCTGCGTGGCTCACACGGGCAATCCCAGGCCCCTGCAGGCATCAGTCAGGCATTAAAGCAGCACAAGAGCCTCCCCTGTCCCAGCCTCTGCCTGGGTTTTACTTGCAGCTTCTGACATAACCAGGTCACTCTTTCCACACTTCCCCTGGCTCCATGRGAGCCAGTGACTGATGGACGTGACTCACGGCCTTTCCTAATGGGCGACTTTCCTCTGTTTATGTGCTTTGGCGGGGCCTTTCCTACACCTAAAAAAGGAGAAGGGTGGCACTGGGGAGAGGGCAGGCTGCTGGAAATYGCTGGCATCTGCTGTTCCTCACCATTCCTTTGAACTCTGGCCAGCTGTGTTGTGTTTGAGCATGGWAAAGGTGTAGCTCATCTCCTGATCCAGGTGAGATGCTGTCCGGGCCCACAGGAAAACCCTTGGCGAGTAATTGTTGCTAATTAGGCWGGAGGATTTTTTTGTTACTATCTGTCCAGGCAGTGCCTGGAGGACTGTGCTAATGAGCACCGTGAAACCAGACCCACATTCCCCACAGAACCTTGCCAGGCCACAGCARGGCGAGCTGGGGTTTCCTGTTCCTGCACAGAGCCAGGGACAGTCCCGCTCATGTGGCCTCACTTGTGTTTTGCAGTGACTAAGCACTGGGAGCTCTCGCTGTCCTGCCACCACCAGGCCAGACAATCCTTCCTTTGGCTGAAGATCCCCTTGGCTCTCTTCCCATAATGGAAGCCTGAGTGCCAAGATCCTCCATGACCTCCAGAAGCCACAACTCCCTGCCGAGAACTCTGATGGCTCCGCGAATGCTCTCCGAAGGTGCCCTGGGCGGCATCGCCCAGATCACCCCCTCGCTGTACCTGAGCCGGGGCAGCGTCGCCTCCAACCGGCACCTGCTGCTGTCCCGTGGCATCACCTGCATCATCAACGCCACCATCGAGATCCCCAACTTCAACTGGCCCCAGTTTGAATACGTCAAAGTGCCTTTGGCCGACATGCCCAACGCCCCCATCTCGCTGTATTTCGACAGCGTGGCCGACAAGATCCACAGCGTGGCGCGGAAGCACGGCGCCGCGCTGGTGCACTGCGCCGCCGGCGTCAGCAGATCAGCCACGCTCTGCATCGCCTTCCTCATGAAATACCACAAGGTGTCCCTCTTCGAGGCTTACAACTGGGTGAAGTCACGGCGCCCCGTCATCCGGCCCAACGTGGGCTTCTGGAGGCAGCTGATAGACTACGAGAGGAAGCTCTTTGGGAAGACCACGGTTAAAATGGTACAGACACCCTATGGAGTCATCCCAGACGTTTACGAGAGAGAGAGGAGACCCCTGATGCCTTACTGGGGAATTTAATGGGACTGCAGACGGGAAGCACAACAGAAGGGATGCGCTGTTCCGAGTCGACCAGACTGGAGACATTCCCTTCTCCTTCTACAGCCAACTTTGGTTCTTTACCATACAGCAGAACCTCAATTCTCACCTCACTAACCTGCAAGGCCAACGATTCCCTTCAAAAAGCATTTTTCTCTATGGGGATTTCCCATCTGCATCTCTGATTTAGCAAAACCAGGTCTCATTATAATGAGTTTATTCCTTCCATAAAGCCTCCATCTTTTCTTTTTTTTTTTTTTTGTTTAGTAAGTTTATTAGGATCCTCCGAGGCAAGGCCTAAGAGGCTTTGGGCACAGTTGATGACCCAAGTGCGCTTCGTGACGCGGTAGTAGCCTGGGTATTTTGTTCTAGCTTGTTTGCTTCCTTGCAAAACCCTGTAGTGGCTCAGGAGCAGCACTAGCGAGGCCCTGCTCCACAGCAGGTTTTCCAAGCACCAGGGAGGCAGGAATACAGGGGCTGTGGTGCTGGTGTTTTCTTTAACATCTTGTAGTGACTCTCAGTATATAGTGTTTGAGATCTTTAGTCAGCTCTTAATCGTATT
>NW_026623849.1:38902-76878 GCF_030028575.1 Malurus melanocephalus | reverse complement strand
AAAAAAAAAAAAAAAAAAAAATCAATAAAGATTAAACCACAACATGTGTTGGTTTCCTGTTCCAAACGGTGCTAGTGGAGGCTCAGCAGTGCCTTTGAATAATTCTGGCTGAAGGAAGTTTTCTCCTGCTTTTCCACAGTTTTGTCCCACTGAAATAAAGGGGAGGTTTGGCATCAGCTGCTCCCAGCTCAGCTTCCAYGGCTGCATCCCAGTTCCAGTGACRGGCAGACACAGGGGACTCATCTCCCTAATTTATCAGGAGTTAGCCAGGGAAATGCTAAGTGARGAACTGGAGAGTGAAAATCAAGATTAATCACTGGACTGGAGATGTTCCAACACATGACATTTTAAAGGGGAAAAATTGCTAAAATCTGAAATCTGCTCACAAAATTAAACTTTACCTAAAAATGGGCAAAGTAGGATTTAACAGCATTTTTTGTGTAAAAACTGAAAGGTAAAAACTTTCCACTTTGAATTATTCCACAGACCTTACACTTTCCCAGGACTGAGGGGTGGGGGAGACGCTGATGTTCAGCCAAGAAGGCACCAAAGGCTGACTTAAACAAGGGAAAGTTAGACYTATAAAAAGTGAAATTGCCTAATGAAGCACATCAGGAAACAAAGAATTCACCTGAAATCCCTATTCAAGGGTTATTATATTATTCAGGGTTATATTACAGTGTTAGTGCTTGTGGGTATTTCATTGCAGAAGCTCCTCTTGTGTTCACTCCAGCAAAAGATTTTACAGGAGTGTTTTCCCCCTGAAAATCCAGGTTTTTGTCCATTCTCAAATCTACAGAAACCAAAAAACAGAGAGCCCTGGTTTATCTTGGCTTGCTGTGAGCACACCCTTTGTTTTTGAGGGGGAACGCCCCTTTTTCTGCTCCCCATGGGCTTTTTCCAAATGGTATCTTAATTGTTAGAAAAGTATTTTMTATCTTTCAATATTTGGTGAGACCCCTTCCCCATCCCAGCCACCAAGCAGCTTTCACTTACATTGTGATATAAATATTTCAGCTTCTCAGGCTGGTCAGATATGAAATGAGCTTTTTATTGAACACCAGGTTTAAATCTCAACACAGGATTTATAAATCATTGCAGGAATTAAGGGAGTAAACAAGGTACTAAAGTCAATTAATAACACTTATTCTCATCAGATTTAAAATATCAGCAGCAACTCCAGCATAGCACAAACCCAAACAGCTCCAACTAATAATCACAAAACCACTTCTGGAAGAAAAATAACATTTGCCCAGAGGGCAGGAGAAGAATCACAATAGAGAGAGAAGTTTTCTGATCACTTTTCTTCATAAAATTATGACATTCATATTTTAACATTGAGAAATTGAATTAAATACAGGTCCAGAATGAAAAATAAACCCAAAGCAGCAGTTTGTACAATAGCAGCTTTTATTGGAAAGGCAGGTTTTGTTTCAAGTTTATGATTCCCAGTGTAGCTGACAGGACTGGGAGCATTCCGTGGGTTTCCATGGAAAAAGCTTCACCCTCAGCCCCACACCCTGCACAGATCTCGGGGAAGGAGCTGCTCTGACCAAACCCAGCCAGGAAAAGCTGCTGCCAGGGAGGAAAAGTCCTTGGAATGAACAGGAGGTGACAATTCCCAGGGCAGGGAAGAGGCTGGGGCAGCCCCAGCACCAAGGAAAAGCTGCCACAGCACAGAAACACTGGGAACACAACGAGGTTAAGCATAAATACATTAAATAACCGAGCAAATAATTCCTTACAACTCCAAATATACACAAATAGAGCTCACTTTCCACAGGTCACGTCAAAGCAGCCCCACTCAGATTAAAAAAAAAACCAAAAAAAACCCAAGAAAATCTCACTTCTCTTTTCCAGTGAGAGAATCCATGCAGGGAAAGGAGCTACAGGTCTGAAATGGGACACAAGCAAAGGGAAGGTGGTGTGTCCAGGGGGCTGCAGCAGAGGAGAAGGGAAGGTGGGCTGTGACAATCCTGTCACCTTGGATACAGCTTGGAAGGACACTGGGCTTTGGCTGGCAGCARCATGGAGAGGATGCTGAATGCTCCAGTGAGTCACTGGGAGCTGCTGCTCCTTGTGTGATGTTTTTATGGATCTCCCTGCAAACATTCCCTGTGTTCCCAGGGCTGAAGCTTCCTGCTCCCCACAAAGGCAGGGATGGTGCCACTGCAGTGTCACCCTTCAGTGAGCTCTGCTGCAGTTGGAATTGTAAATGTCCATTCCTTGAAAATGTCCATTCTTTGTTTTTATGGACCAAAAGAGCCTTTGGATGCAGTGAGAGAGGGGCTGAGCTGGTTACAGGTACAGGAAAACCAGCACTGGAAGATGCTGCTGTGACAGTRCAGCTGGTGCTTTGAATTTCACACTCTGGCCTCTTGTTTGTGGCATTTTCTTTTAATTAGGGRAAAAAAATTCCTCTCTAGCAAAGTGCTGGGGAGCTGTGGTGAAAATGCAGGCTGCAACAAACTCCCTTTTCCCAGCACAGCATTCCCTGAGCACCAGCCTCTCCCAGCCACTGGAGAATACCTGTCACTGGCTCCTGTCCCCAATTCCTGTGGGGACACTGGTGAGGGAATCATTTTTGCATTTTTGATAATTCCTGGGCAGGATGTGGGAAGCACAGCACGAGAAATCTGCCTCTGGATCAGTCGGAGCTGGAGGCACACGGTGCTTTATTTCATGAATGAGCTAATTTGAGGCAGCAAGGAGATTTATTGTAATTGGTGTAAGGAAGGAGCCAGACACCTCTGAGCCAAGATTCTTTCATTTGGGCTAATTAATAGTTTCGTATAACTAAGCCTGTTTGTTTTTTAAATACAAAGCATCGTTTTCCTCGTCGTAATTTCTGTTTCAGCAAATAACCACAGGTCAGTGTCAGGTACTTGTAATGGGGGCAGGATTAGCTTGGAGAAGCTGTTGAGATCTCTGGAGAAAAGGGACAGATCTGAGWGACYAAGCCYAAGAAKYAAAGARAAAATTGCACCCCATAGATTTACAYCCTATTTTAGTTAGAGCCAASCTGTCCAGAGAGGCACCTCCAAAAGCCACCAACCAGSAGGGACAAACTGCCTGCTGAGACCACCACCCTCCAGCCTTCAATCCCTTTRGCTGTTAAATCCCATCCCTGCTGCAGGAGCCAGCTCTGAGTCACACAACACGTTACTACAGGTAGCACGAGTCACCCACAACYATCCCATGCCAGCAGGAACAGCATCTCCACAGCCAAAAAAGGTAAAGTATCTACACAGGAGCAGATGTGCTGCATCAGCACAGCCCAGCTCCCAGCACTGCTGCAACTCCAAAAAGGTCAGGAGAGACATCATCACACCTCAGGAGCTCAGGACAAATCCAGGGACTTTTATCTGTATTTACAACAAAGAGTTTTAAACTCCAGCTGCCTGTACTACAGGATCCAGACAGCACAGGGAAAATTCCAGCAGTTTTCCAGTTCTTACTCCCAGCATTAACCAGTTCTGCCTCCAGCACAACTTCCAACACAGAGCAGTGGAATTRCAAACACACAGCAGCTTCTCCTTCRGAGTCAATAATTCATTCTGCCTCGGATGCTGCTGTGACTCATGTGCTGTGATATCACAGCAGCAAATACTTAAACAACACCGAGGTCCATGTCYCCAAAACGTTAAAGAAAAGATTTGCTTGCAAATACAGACTTCAAGTATTTAAGTGCTCATTTCTATGCAAATCAGCATTCCAGGTTCTCTGGGAAGCTCCATGCTAGCCTCTCCCAGGTTTATGCACATTACCWGGCTGCTTTTACCCAGGATAACATATTTTCATCTTCAGAAAGACTGAAATGCCACCTTTTTTTTTTTCTGTAATACTACATATTTTCTGGTTATTTCTGAAACCTTGGCCATTACAAGTGTAATGGTAACAGCAGCTTTAATTTGTTGATTTTTGGGTCCAAAAATCAACCCCAAACGTTTCAAACCCCAACCCCAGCTCCAGCCTCTCCACCACAGCAGTTCCCCCAAGTCCTTTTGCACGATTACCCCAAAGCTCCACCTTGCAGTGCAGCTGCTTTCAGAGCAGRTCTGGCAGGATGAGACCTGGAGGTTTGGGCTCCACGCAGTTGATCCAGAARTTTGCACAGCTGGCATGGTATTGGTGCCCTCCATATGCCAGCTTGAAGTTATCTGTCTCAGAATTAAAGGCCTGCAAGAAGAATTGAAATGAGTGTGACAGTCTGATCCAGTGCAGGGTTTAAACCCAGAGTGGAAAAYGGCACAGGACCCTCCCACCAGCACTCCACCCCACAAACTCGATTTGATTTTAGCTGCAGATGAACAAAACCTTTGGCCATCACACAACTGCAGGAAGGGAGCCCAGAGCTGAGCCYTGGCAGCTCACTCCCCTTGCTCCCTGCATCTCTGATTTTTGTCCATCTCCCTAACCAGGGAAAAGCTCAGCTCCTGCATTTATTTCCCTGCCTCCACTCTGGCTGTGGGTTAGGCAGGTGCAGCTCTTGCTGTTGCTGTTATTTCAGGTTGAATTTGATCTGCTTCCTCCTGTTAATTGAAGCTGCTTCACAATGGGAGCCTCTGAGCGTGTGAAGCCATGAACAGGCTGAAACCACCTCGCTGTTTGTTGCTAGGAGATCCTTTCCACTGCCTCACAGCTCCCTATTGAAAAAAAACATCCCAGCCCTGCTCTCCACACCCTGGATTTCCTGCAGAGATTTCTAAAAATGCCACTGCCTGCCACACAAAGGCAGAAGTCARTATTTCCAGCACAAAGCCCCCAAAATCCCCCCTTTTCCTGCCACAGACACACAGATTGAGAAACTTGGGGATTCTGTAGAGCACAGAAGGAGCACAAAACCAGAGAGCTGGGCACAAGGCACAGGCATGCAGACACACGAGGGCAGRCTCTGGAGCATGTTAGTTGATCAGATCAAGAGTTAAGGGCCACAAAAACATGACTGAGGGAGAGGATTAATGATTGGTACAATTGAGAATGACAGCTGAGAGCCCTTCAGCAGCTCAGCCTTCCACACTCAAAAAGAATGAGTCCAGAAAGAATGCTTTTTACGGGTTCATACTTTTTTGGGAAGTTCTTCCACAGGTTTCTCTTCTTTCTGAAATAACGTTGAAACCAGAAAGTCAGGAAAAGTGCCTCTATTTTTAACTGGCTGGCACAACTCTGCACATGTCCTGGGAGTCCCTCCCAGCTTTKCTAATGGCAACAATCCCCTCTGGTGAGCCATTCCACGAAGAGAAGTCATTAGAAGATTATTTGTTAAAAAAAAACATGCATAGTTTTTAAATCTTAGTAACCCAGTTTCTTGCCCATTATGAACAATTAATCTCAATCCTTTCTCCATAACTGTGTCACATCAAAGCCTAAGCAACACTGGACATTTGATTCCATGATTTTATTGAGATTCATCTCAGAGTTTGCCTCTGCCCTTTACAAATTATAGCCAGGATTTTTTTTTCAATCCACCCATCCCTGGAAATGTCCAAGGCCAGGCTGGACAGCCTGGGATAGTGGGAGGTGTCCCTGCCCATGACAGGGGTGGCACTGGATGGGTTTTAAGGTCCCTTCCAACCCAAACCATTCTGGGATTCYAGAAATGAAATTCAAAAGGAGTTTTTTTAACCCTCACACTTACTTTGCTTCTGGAATCCACGTTTAGGAGACACACTCCACAAGCAAGATCCTGGGCATTTTTAATCCCTGGGCGCAGCATACAAGAAGAGAAATCCAGGGAGTTTTCATCAGGCTGAAGAAAGGAGACAATAACGTTTAGGCATTTTCAGGAACTGAAAGAAAAAGTTTCAGACATCACAATAAAAATCACTGAGCAGCAGCGTGTCACACAGGCATGGCAGGGGTGACACTCATCAAAGCTCTTGGGATGGATTTGCCATCTCCATCAGCACTMATTTATAACTCAAAGCCCTAAAAAAGGCCTCGACTACAAAGGGAGGAATTCTTGAGTTGCACATTCCCCATCCAAAGGGGGAATGAACTGGGAAGTGGGGCAAAGCAAACAGAGGAACTGCAGGTGTTTGTGCAGCTGTGGGGAGGGAGCCCTGGAAAGGTGACTGCAGCAGCATCCATTGTCCTGAGCTCCCTTATTTTACCTCAGTGGAAAAGGGCAGCTGGTGTTCTCTTTTGGGATTTTTTTGGAATCTACAACATGGCACAGCAGTACAAAATAGGATACTCAGGTTATCCAAACCAAAGAATTCGGGCACCAGCCACACACAAGCTCAGGGGAAAGAGRGACAAAGGGTGGGAGAATAAGCCTGTAAATTATAAATTAATATGGACAATTTTCCAGCACTTAACCTCACATTTCAGCCACAGGATAAATGATCAATTAAAACACTGCATAAGGGTGATRGAAAACCGTTCAAATTTTGCATGAAAATGGTAGCACAAATAAAAGCAATGACTAGAAATGCAAGAAGCTTAAAAAATGGTGTGATCCCAGGGCATGTGTCTCTTAATCCACACTCTGGGCATGCTGCTCACACTGCCCTGCTGAATGGCTGCAGAATAATTGGAATGCTGAAAAAAAACCACCCTTTAATCTCTAAGCAGATCAATCAAATTAATAAAGGCACTCTAATATTTGTTTACCAAATGCATGAGTGAAGCAAATGAGAAGGTCATCCTGCAATTTGCTGTGAAAAAACCACACGGCTGTGCATAAAATTACCTTGTAACAAAATCCTTTAAAAGATAAAATTAACCTTTCCAAGCACATGCCTGGGAGCTGGAATCCTTCTCTGCAGTTAATTGGCCCTTCTGCATCATTTAGGATCTGTGGCTGTAACACCAAAGGTGTGGGTTCCACCCCTTCCAGTGAATTCCGTGGGGAAAAGAACCAAAAAAAGGGGTGATTTGGAGAATTATAGGAATCATGAGTCCCTGGGGTTTTGGTAAATTCAGCTGGACTGTGTGTGCAGGTGAAAAGTCACCGTTTGCAGCTCTTAATGGGTTTAAAATGTGGCAGGAGCTGCTGTGGCTCGCAGAACACGTGGCCAAGCTTTGGACTTTCAGGTAATCCCTGTAATCTTCCAAGGAAAAGCACTTTAGGAACTGTATTTTAATCCACCTGTTTAAATTAGGAAAAGATCCAGATAACTCTTGGGATTGCTCCTATCAACAATGCCAGGGTTCAAACAGGTGAATCCAGCTCTATCAAAGCAGTAAAATACTGAGAATATAAATTCAGGCTCTGTGCATCACAGGACATCACCAAAGCACCTGRGGAGGTTTAAAATGTGCAAAAGGTGTGCAAAAAGGGACTGATCATTTATAWTATCTGCCTTGTAGGGAATGACAGMGAGCTGGAGATGGCTATTCCAAGCAGAAACCAGGCTTTACTTGTAAATGAGTGTTTGTTGGGAAGGAAAAACCTTTTGTGGCCACAGCTGCAGTGAGAGGAGGAAGCCACAAATTAAAATGCTCAGTGGAAACCTCCCTATGGTAATGATGTGCTCAGTGATGCTTGGTGTGATGTGAGATCCTGAGAGCTGAAGACTCCTTGGATATGCACTGAGTGAAAGGGATCCACTCAGTAATTCAATATAAAGCACACACAGATGGATGAYTCCCTAAAAATATGAGTTTTTTCCACGGTTAAAGGAAGTAATTTTGCACATTGTCTCTCCTGCAACACAAATATACAGAATCCACAAGGTATTTAATGGCAGGGTGATGTTCCTGGTTTTTTTTTTCCTCCTGTTTTTGGGTATTCTGTAGTGCCCYTCTGCAGACCCTTCCCATGGGATGCTCCTGCTCCTCAGACCCCATCCCTGTCCAAATCCCTCACCCAGCYCTGTCCAAAGCTCCTCCCAAACTGGGAGAAATTCAGTTTTTCCTGGCTCCAGAGGAGGAAAAGCTGTTTAGTCTGTGGTAGGAACCAAAACAAACCCAGGCAGTTYCAGACACAGAGGGAAGGGAAAACAGTTTGGTTATTCCTGTGTTGCTCCRCTGTGTGTTTTGGAATTGTGAGCATTAAAACCAATTGCAGGGATATTAAAAAACAAGGCATGTCCATGTCATTCTGGCCTTGTAGCATGGCTTATTTGGATTTTATTAAATTTGCCTTACTGGAGACACACAGGATATCACCTAAATCATTAAGGTACTAAGTAAGACAACATYGTGTTTGTGCATAAATATCAGTTTTCTTGGAGGGTTTTAAATTGGATTTCACAAATAAGTGCATTTCCATTTTTCAAGAGAAAAAACACCCCAAACTGTCTAGTTAGAAAAGTGTCTTTAAATATAATTACAGCATTTSTTTGAGTAACCAGGCAGTTAATTTTGTTCTCACCGTTAAAGCAGCCAGAGACATGAAGCTGATCAGGTTGTTCCACACTTTATCAATATCCTTCAGCAGCTGCTGGAGTTTCTCACTGCACACAGCAGTTGCTTTGATGCCCAGTTCCACCCTCTTTGTCACTCTGTAGACTTCAACAACCCCTGTGGATGTAAAACAGGCAGGATTGAAGAGAATTCAATTCCAGAATCACTGGATCCCAAGCCTGGAACTCAGAAATGGCAAAAGCAGATGTGGCACAGGAGGGGTGGCCATGAAGGGTTAGTTCAAAGCCAGAGTTACATTAATTTGACAGAAATGTTTTTCATTATTTAGGTGCAGGCAAAGATTAAGATAAAAAATAATGCCATTTGGGGAAGAGTGATTCTATATTCCTGTTTTCAACAGAAGAACTCTCAATGTAAAAACACATGGAAAATTAAAACCTACCTAGTAAATATTCCATGCCTTGAGCAGACTGGATAACTTCAGTGCAAACAGATGAACTGCTTATTCCATTTAAGGTGTCATTTGCTTTCTTTATGACCTGGTGGAAATGAATTTCATAAAATTATGGGGTTTCCATCTTTAARTAATTATTACAAACAAGACTGCCCCCAGCAGAAACTGTAATTCAAAAAAGGAGGCAAATTAAATAGGAGATGATTGCCACACTCCACCCCACGTTTTTAYACACTCCAGTTTAAGTAGATCAGGGGAAAGCAAGAACATTTAACACCTTAATGTACTCCCCCCCCCAATATTTTCATTACCAAAATAAGATTTTTAAGAGCATACATGCCTTGCTATCTAGTTTAATAAGAGCATTCACAGTTTGGGCTGTCAAATACACAAATGCAAAGAAAAAACTTTGAGGAGCACGGATGTGGCTGTGAAATATTTGCCAGGAGCACAGGGAGCCTGAGGAGCCAGGCACTGGTACCAGTGCCCTGAACACAACATTGGGCACCCAAAATCAGCACCAAACAGAGAGTTGGAACACTGAGGGGAAAGCCAAACTAATCCCCAGAGACAGGAGGATTAGTGTAGGGTGTTTAGCTGAGGAGGTGGCAGCTTTTGGTTTAAAAGCTGTAATTCCCAGGGCTGATTCCCACACTTTCTCTGCCTGCTGGTCTCAAACACTGAGTGAGGCAGCTCCTGCAGGGAGGAGGGAGGGATTTGGAGAAGGAGGGAGGGATTTGGTGGAGGAGGAGGTGTCACACTCACCTGCAGGGCACTCTCCAGGCACCTCTGCCACTCATAGGCGTACCTCTCGCTCTCCTAGTGCAAAGAAAAGGACAGGCTCAGTCTTGTTCCTACACACATTTCTCTCCCTTTCTCCTACACAGCAGACAGCTATTTAAAAAGACTATTTGCAGATTAGCTGTGTGAACTTTTAACAGATTTATTCCTAATTTCCCTCCATTCTTTCAAGGTTTTCTGTGAACCTGAACTCTAAAATTTGATTTCTGGGAGTGAGAATTTCAAAAGGAAGAACATACAGGAGTAGGTAAAAGGTTCCACTGCACACACCTTCTCCTGGCACATTTGTTACAGTCTGCTTTTTAGCAGTGGGGATTAGCAGAATTTAATCTGAGTCCTTTTCCCATCTCTTCTCAGGATGAGCAAGAGAAATAACTGCCAKGCAGCCAAAGAGCAATGCCATTTCCCAAAGCAAACGTTCTCAGTGCCAAAGCTGGGATTAGATTTAAATTGTAACTAATTTCCAGTTGTAAGCTTAGGCTGCAAGGCCAAGTGATTCCTGTGTTTCAGACAACAACGTTCTCCCACTTCCCTTGAAAGACACGAGAGAAGAAAACTTTCCAGGTTCCACTCATGAGTGTACCCAGACACCATGTCAAAAAAAAAAAACCAACCAGTTTTTTTGGTGAAAAACAAACAGTGAAAGCYCCAAGGAGGTGGATATAAAACAGCCCTGAGAGCAGCACCAACTYAGCTGTGTTCCAGACTTACCTCCACCTCCCCAGTCAGGTCCTTGTACTTGTCCCTGATCACAGGCAGTGCTGGTTTCTCACTCAGAGTGTTGGATCTGTCCCTGAATGGCTGCTCCAGAGTTGGCAAAGGTGAGGAGCGATTTATTTCTCTGTCACCCAAGCTCAGGCTCCTCTTATGAGACCCTAAAAAGTCAGGGTATAGAAAGTTACTCCTTTAAAGACACAAGCTATTTACAATGAATGAAGTGGCAACAAGGGCTGTCCTGTTCCTCCAGAAGAACAAATATTCCTCTTTGCTCAGCGACTGCTGCAAATTTCCCCAGTCCCTCAATTCTTACAGGTTTTTTTGCACAACAAATATTTTTCTTGTAGAAAAAGACCTGCTCCAAATGCCACAGAAATCAATGAGAAGATTCGGGTCGTTTGCAGCAGCCTTTGGAACAATCCCCATTAGTTAATTTATAATTCAGTTATGAAAATCAGCCTTTGATAAGCACATGCACCATGAGGGCAGGCTTACCTTGCACAGAYAGATCAAAGGTGGCCAGCTCACTCCTGATCATCTCCTCACTGGATTTCACTTTGCCTTGAGAAGTCGCCACCAAGAAGTCGAACTTGCTGATTTTTGGTTTTTCGCTCTGGAACTCCCCAAAGTCATCTGTGGCCTCTCTCCGCAGCTCAGAGGAGACTCCAGCCAGGAAATCAGCACCCAGGGCAGCATCAGCTGCTGCTGCATCCTGAGCATCAGAGGGAGGTCTGGCAAAATCCCCAAAATCTCCGATATCATCATCGCTCGGACCGCCCGACACCGACCCCGAGTCTTTAAAGTTTGCAAAGGCTGCRAAGGAAACATCCTGCGAAGCATCCTCGCTGGAAAAGGTTGTCACTTTGGAAACTGTTGTCATGGTGATGTTTTCCGAGCTGCCAAACAAGGTCTCCTTCTTCTGGAGGACAGAGGTGGCCGCGGAGAAGCCGCTCCCCGCGGGCTGGGAAGAGCAGGAGAGTTTCTTGCCCTGCTGGATGTCGTCCCTGTCGGAGCTGGAGCAGTCGTAGCTGGCCAGGCTGCTGACAGCAGAACCACTGTGGCARCTTCCAAACGGGCCACACTTTAAGTCATCCACATCTGAAACAAACCCCCACAATTAGGAGCTGAAGTTSACACCTTAAACTCTCCACGCCGCCTAAGAACAACCTGCGGAGAGTCTGGAGGAACTGCAAGAACAAACACAGTGAATTGTTGTCTCACTGAGGCTTTAGCTGGAGTTTGCACAAAAATAATCTGGAAAACACCTGAGGATTTAATACAAAAATTTCTCTGTTCAATAAATGTAAGCCTTGACCTTTGAATGCCGTCTTACATTTTAAGCTGAAAGTCACCATACCACTAAGGGTAGTGAAGAAACACTTAAAAAAAATCAGTTTCTGGCCAGTCCAGGCTGCACAGATCACCAGTTGAGTTTTCTGGCTGCAGAATCTACAATCAAAATATAAATGTTACAACTCAAACACCTTTAACACATTATTTCATCTTATCAAGTCCAACCACACAGAAGACTGGGCCGACTTTTCCATTCCTCTGATAAAGCATTAATACACTTTAATTTTATATTCATGCTTTGATACAAATAACATATAAAAATGTGCTGCAAGAATCTAAAGAAGCCTAGAAATCCTGTTGGAGCTTATCAGGGCTCCTGCAGYGCCGCACGGCCGACTCGTCAAACTCCCAGGTGCCAGCACTGACAGGGGGATGGCAGAGATCATGTTTTAATGGAATAAATAGTTTGTAAAATCTAAGTCTAGAGAAAATCCAATTATTTTGCAGAAAGCTCCAAACATTTATACCCACCTGGTGATTAAATGGCCCAATAGGTTCTTCTCCCTGCCAAGGGCAGGTGTGAGATCTGCAGTGCCCGGGGGCTCTGGCTGCTCCCACCCAACTGATCTTTCACCTCCAGACTGAGATTTATCCCCAGCAAAGGCACAGGGAGCCAGGGAGTTGTCATTAAAACACGAACCCCCCCTGGCTAGCAAAGCAGCCCTGCTATCCTCCATTTGGCATTTGTTTTCCAGCAGCAGCAATTGTCAGTTTGGATTAGAGCTGCGGCCGCTGCGGGGTCCGGCAGCTCCAGGGAGAGCAAAGCCAGGCCACAAAACATTCCCTGAGCCTGGCTGGAGCTGAGCTCCTGCTGCTGAACACTGGGGTTTGACAGAGCCACCGAGGGAATGAGCTGACTCCCCAGTGTCCTCTTTACTCAGCCCAACAAACCATTTCTGCCTGGGTTTATTCACCTCACTGGAAAGGGAGAGCAGGCCAGGCTCGGGGCTGCTTCCCGGGCATGACCCACATCCCCAGCTAATGAAAACCCTAATAAATACAAAATTGCAATGCTGCAGTGTAATGTTCACTGTGMTGGGTCAGCCAGGACTGTGTGCCATCCATCAGCCCCTTCTGCAGCTGCCACTCTGCCATGGCAGCACCCCAAAGCCAGAGYTGAGCCCCTGCACACAGACAAAATRTCCAAGTGTCACTGGAACAGTGAATGTGCAGAGCAGAGGGTAAACACACAGAGATGAAATCACAGAAAGAAGGCTCCGAGGTGAAAGGAGCCACCTGGAGAGGGGCAGGTGATTTATCACCACAGACCACACCTCGTGCTCTCAAGCTTTTGTTTAAAGAAGGGAAATGAAAGCTTTGCATGAAAGAGAGAGCCAGAGCCACCTCTGACACGTGAGCCAGCTGTCATTAATCCTGGGATCCTGGAAATACCACCAGGTACCAGGCAACCTCTGCTTTGTCTGGTGTTGATTCTAAAACTCAGCAAAGCTTTGAGCATCACCCTTGTCTGGTGCTCCCTGGGAGGGAAAGGGGAGAGCGACAAATCCATYCCAAGGATCTGCACACTCACGTTCTGCTGGAATTATTCCTGTGATAACTGCTAAGATTCTGCAAACACATCCCCAAGGAGCAGCTCAGGGCACTCCTGATCCCATCCCAACTCACAGCAAGCTCCAGGGGGATTCCTGAACTCACCTGCAATCAATAGGTCAGGGCAGGGAAGGCAGAACAATTGTTTTATTATTCACAAACTAAGATTCTTTCTGTGTTTCATTATTCACAAACTAAGATTCTCTATGAGTGAATTGAGGCAGACTCAAAATCTCTGCAGAGGTGCAAGGGCTGAGGTGAAATGTAATGGTTTGATTCTGTACATTTGATTTTTTTTTTTTTTTGTAATTCCAGAAGGATCACTCCAGTGAATAAACTTTTTCCTAGGAGTGTTATATTACAGGAAAAACACTGCATTCAGTCAGTGTTTACAGCTCAAGCAGTCCTAAAACTCAATTTAGTGAGAAGTATGAAAAATAAGAAAGTGAAGCTGTCCATAATTCCAGGAAAACTCTCTTTGGGGAAGATTTTACTGGAGAAAACCCCAACACTTTGCTGTGCCATGCACTGCACTTCAGAGAATCATTTGCCACAGGTTTCTGGAGAGAGGAAGTAAAATCCTCACTTTGTCACAGCCATGGCAAACAAAAGGAGTCTCTGAGCTCCTGGAACATTTGCTGCACAATGAGGGGGAGTTTTAGCCCTGCTCCTGCTGACCCCAGAGAACCCTCTGTGCTGTGAGCACCTTCATTTCTGGCACAAAAATTGGGTTTTTAAGCACTGCTAAAACTGCTCCTCCACAGCTCTTTCCTTACAGAGCACAGATCCGTGCCAGGAATCCAACAGCTCTGGTTACAGGGCTGCAATTTTAACATCTGATGGAGTAAAAGCTTTGTTTTGCTGGTATAAAAGTTAAGAATTTTTAATATGAATGTCAAGAATATTTTTTTTTAAAGGAAGAATATTTTTTTAAGTGAGCAGGGGTATTAATTATTTCTAACTAAGCATCACACCTGGCCAAGGTAGAGGGTACAGAGCAACCCCCAATTCCTCCTGGAGGACACTTGGAATAAGAACAGGATCTGAACTGATGAAAAGCATCAAATGTTATAAAAAAAAAACAAAAAAAAACAAGCAAAGACTAAATCCATTCAAAATCCTATGAAAATGCTTCATTTCTGTGAACATACAACAGCTAAAACCAAACCTAAACAGAAATCCCCCCAAACCAAAAGGGCTGGAATATTTACCATTTCTTTTCCATTTATCTGAGCTCCCAAACCCAAAGTCCAACCTGTTTGATCATCACCTGGGACCTGCTGCACCTTTGTGAGCCAGCCAAGGCAACAGAATGCACAGCAGGATGAAATACAGTTAAAATTGTTTCCCAGGGTTATCTCATCTACAGGAAAACTTGCCACTCCTGATTTGAGCCAACTGTAATAATTTATTTCAACTACCAAGGATTAAGTTATGGCTGGAGGCAAATTAGGAGCTGGAGCCTTCAATGTCAACAGTTTAATCATTTAAGGAAAACCCTTGACAGCATTAGTGATTGTCTAAAGAAAACGAAAAAAGACAATGCAGGGACATTGGAATAAATTTAGGGATTTCAGGGTTTTGTATTAAATTCTAATGAATAAATATAACTGTGGTGTCACGTTTTGGTTGTTAGGGTGACACAGGTGGTGGCTGTGRAGCTCTGCTCCCATCAGTGCTGTTACCCTGGGAACATCCAGCAGGAATCCTGAGCCAGGCATCACCTGCTCCCTGCTTCCAGTGCCTCTCCACCTGATGGAAGGAGCTGAAACTGGAAGAATACAGAGWTTTGTGCACTGCTGCTAGCAGGGTCATGCCTGTCAGCAACCAGAAAAATCYAAAGCCTTTTTCTCAGCTGGGGAAGCCTGGAGCAGTTAATAATAAGGGAATTATTCCCATTTGCTTCCCTTAAAGAATGGTTGTAGCTAAGGTGGAAACCATCAAGAATGCTGACTGTAAGATAAATAAAAATGAAGAAAATAGGATAGAAAAGCCTCCAAACCTCATGGAATTACAGGATTTGCTATTTTTTTTCTAAAATCATCATGGTAAACAACATTTCACAGCAAAATAAAGGCCCTGAGCTCACTCTGGGAGCTCAGACCCCCAGAGACACATCCACACCCTCCTGTCAGAGGCCTYGGGATAAACCAGGGTGGATCAGCTCCTCTGTGCACAGAATTAACCCCAATCAGGGCAAGGCACTGAGTCTGACTGTCAAGTCTGGATAAAAACATCCCAAACACAGTCATGAACACTCCTCTCCCTCATCCAGGATTGACTGGCTGAACAAACACCAACAGCACGAGCCCTGCAGAATGAGGCCTCAGCTTTATGTTCAAAGCTTTGGTTTMAAAACCTTCAGGGCTGGGCACAACCAC
This sequence comes from Malurus melanocephalus, assembly GCF_030028575.1. Lineage (NCBI taxonomy): Eukaryota > Metazoa > Chordata > Aves > Passeriformes > Maluridae > Malurus > Malurus melanocephalus. The sequence continues at coordinate 61,308 of NW_026623849.1, read as the reverse complement.
CCTACTCATCTCCAGATCCAAGGAGGGCTGTTGTGGTTKTCTCCCTTTTTTCTTTCTTTTAAAGCCTCTCCAGCTCGGTGTAAAGAAGAAAAGCCACACTCTGCCACATCCTGGGCTGCTTTTTGCTCTTGTGGCAATTCCAAAACCCCACAACATTTTAACTATTCCACATCTCAATTATTTTTAGCTTTTTACCTCGCCTGCTAATTTGATGCTAATCCCAAGCTGTCAGTGGCTCAGGATTTGGATGAATTTGAAGTGACATAATTGCATGCCACAAATTTGCAGCTGTCATTCATGTTTGAAAGTTTCAATATTTAGAARGCAGAACTTCCCAAATGGAAAAAGGGAGCAGGGTGTTTACTTTGGGACTCTGATTAACTCACACTGCATTAGCTAAATAARTATCAGAATATTATTCAGTGGGCTTTCTACTCATAAAAGTCTAGATAGCAACACAGTTTCTCAGTTCCAACTCATAGAAACAACCCTGCCACCACGTATTTCCTCCACTGCATCTCTCTCAAAACACAGATCTTTGGAAAAATATAATTTAGGTGAATATGTAAAGATTCAGGAGGTCACAGGGAGCGAGGTCAAAGCATTGAAGAGGAGACAGAAGCTCAGCCACACGCTGCTCTGCRAGAGAAAGGGTGCCCACCACCTTAAGGGGATACCAGAACCTTCAACTTTGTCTTTTTGAGGAAAAAAGAAATACATTGCTGGTTTGCAACAAATCACACACATCCCCACGTGTTCAAAATATGCCAAGATAATATTTATTAACACAGCAGGACTTACAGATCACAAAAGATAGTGATACAGAGGAGCTCGGAAGGGCGGTATCAGAGTAAAGCATGCAGGTTCAATACTTGCAGAAGAGAGATATCAAAGCAGATCTGAAAAGGCACATTCACACAGGAAATGTTTAGTTGAAATCAGACATTAGAAAAAGCAGCAAAAAAAAACCTGAAGTTGATTAAAATATACAGAGWTCTCCAGTAATGCCAAAGAAAAAGGTACTTTACAGGTGTGTCAGTGCAGCAGATGGATAACCCTTTGAGGGCAGGGCTCCTCTCACTGCAACCTTTGGCAGGAAGGACAAATCAGGTTCACCCAACAGGAGCAGGTGCTCATTCAATGCTTTCAACTCGAGTGAAATGTAAATTTGGTGTAAAAGAAGCAGCCCGGTTCAAACTAACAACATGCAGCCAGTGCTCAAAGGGTTATACGGAGTAAATGCAAGAGAAATCAGGCAACATTAGTATCATCTACCTTCCACACAGAGAGTCAGAGCCAAGCTTAAAGAGACTGTATCCCCTTTGGAGAGAGCAGAACTGGAAACTTCATCCCTCAGAAGCCACAGGTCCTGGCATGGCAAGCGAGCCAAGGATTTCTCTCTAATTCCCAGCATAAGCACCTACCTGCCCATACCTGGAAGCTACAAATGTCAAATCTCATAGCCGAGGGGACAAAACACCTCTGTGTGGGCACAGCACAAAGTCCAATCATCCCCCAGCACCTCWGTCCTGCTGCTGTTCCACTGGAGATGTGACACAGGGCTTGCAGACATGCAGCTCCCCAGGACAAGTCTCCCGTTTCCCAGCAGCGAGGTGACAAAGGGATACTGTCCCTTTTTGACATTAGATTTATGGTCCAAGGAAATGATGAGGGGGGGAAAAGAAATCTGCTTTTTAACTTCATGTAAACTGGAAAAAAAAAAGGACTTGAGCATCAGCAGTTCACAGCTTGAAATGCATCAAACACACAGAAAGGAACACATGAGCACAGGGGTGTTTGTAGCAGTGTCCAGAGCACGTCCTGCTACGAAATCTAAACAGTTAAATGGAGCAAAACTCTCCTTTTTGGAATAACATCTAACTTGGCACCATAGGAGAATACAGACTCGTTTAAGTTTAATAAAAAATAGCTTCTAATTAATACTTCAGAGTTCAAAAGTTTAGCAACAAGCACATGAAGGGCTAACCCCTTTAAACAAACCAAAAAAAAAAAAAGGGTTTCCTGCCACAAATAGCAATTATTCATCATGGATTGCTGTGGCAAAAGCACACGTCCTGTAAAGAGCTACAGAAGTCAAACTACCACCAAAAGAGGCTAGAAAAATATTAGGAAAAAGTGCTTTCAAACCCAAAGTAAACATTCAAGAATACACTGTAGGTGCTACGTTTTGACAGCTCACTCAACTTGGAATTTTCCCAAGCAGTAATATGAAAATTAAATGTCTTTGCTAATAAATTATTCCTGATATTTTGTACCCTGTTAGAGAGTATTTTCCACTTCAAAGTTGCCAACTTAATTCTCTCCCTTACTTAAAAATATCATATAATGCAAAATTACAGTACTGTATATTTTTTCTCTACCCATATCTGCAAAAAATGGAAGAAATATTTCATGTGGAAACAACCAATTCTTGCAGTAAGAGCTTTTGCATTTACAGTTTGTATGTTCCCCCTGTTCAGAAAAGCCTTTGACTGCATCAAACTTRTCCTAGAACACAGTAATGGTTCCCWTGTTGTTGAAGGCCACAGAACATGTAACTACAGCTTATCTCCTATGTATATATGAAAAGAAAAAGCAGGACACTTGGGAAATTTGCTTTATGATATGTGATCAGGTCAGAGATGGTCAGTTGACTCCCTTGGGAATGTTGTCATAAAGGGAAATTAAAGAAGGTGGAAACTTGATAAAGTAAAAATCCCACAGTTTAAATTTAGGTCCAAGAGCTCCCAATCATGAGACCAGCACTTGCAGCCCCTTGGCACAATGATTCCCACAGGGATCTAACACTGCAAGCTGTGTGAAATTCCCTAAAACTGCAGTCCTGCAAAACCCTGGCCGAGCCCCACTGCAAGGGGAGCACACTAGTGTTGGTGATTAGTTGKCTTCTCATTACCAGCCCTAATTAGTGACCCTTGGGAAGTGCCAAGAGGGGGAAGTCCCCAAACCAAATGCTTTGTGGAAAACAAGGGATTAAAGCGAGACTCTGCCATCATCTCACTGATATCAATGGAATGACRTTGTTTGCACTGGAATATTTTCCACTCGAGTCCCTTTAAGTGCCAGTAGYGAACAGGTACCAGTATGATGTTAAATCTCAAAAATAAACTGGCCTGGAGTTCAAACTGTTCCAGCTATTTATATTTATAGTCTTCTAAGAGAAAAACTAAAGAGCGCCCTGCTGAGGGGCCGTGGCCGGCGGGGACACACACTGAGGAGTCTTCCACTACTGAAAGACGAGTGCATAATACTGTAATTGAGCACAGAGAACACGAAATCTGCACCACCTACGTTACCAGAGCAATCTAACCAGTTCCTCACCTGCTGCTGGTGGATGCTGGCCACTAACTGTTGGCAAATCCAAAGAGCTATCAGACATGACATGCTTAAGATCTCCTCCCACATCAGCCAGTTTCATGTCAAACTGAACAGACAGCGCGTCTTCGGAGTCCTCCTTGCCCACGCTGCTGCCGCCGATGGAAGGCAGATCCARGGACTTCACCGAGGCAGAATCTTCTTTGGCCTGCTTGAAAGCTGCCACTTTGTCCACCAGCGAYTTCTCGGCGCCGCTGGAAGAAAACTTGGAGTGGAAGTCAGCAAAGTCATCATCGCTCTTCACCGAGGAGAGCGCGCTGTCCTTCGCCTCCTCGAAGCCCGCTGCGGAGCCTTCCAGGGACAGCTGCTTGAAGATGTCATATTTGGTGGGGGTAGCAGTGGTGGCAGAGCTTTGCCCACCCTTGGATGTGCTGGCAGAGCCAGCCTGAGCAGTGGGGCCGGCCTCCAGCTTGAGTGCATTGTATTTGTCATCGGGTTTTTGTTCGGAAAAGCCCCCGCTGTTGTTGAACGCCATAAAATCTGCAAAGTCATCTTGTCCGCTGGCTGATGCGCCGTTAGAAAATTCCCCAAAAAGGTTGAACTCTCCAAAGTCATCAGCTAAGCTTGAAGTTTTGCTGGGTGCTGGCTGGGCAGAGGAGGCAGATGGGACGGGTGGTGGGGGAAAGGAGCCCGGTTTTGAGGTGTTAAACGCAGGTGGAAAGGATGGCTGCTTGTTTTCTCCAGGGGAGGAAAAGAGCTCCAGGTCTGCCAGATTCAAAGGGGCCTTGGTTTGTGTTGGCTGTTTTGGCTGAGTGGGCAGAGGAGGGAAAGGAGCAGGGAAGGTTTTATCTTTTGAGGGTGGTTCTAATGGGGAGATGCTGTCAGCGGTTTTGAAATCTGTGAAACCATCGTCGGCTCCCGCGGGCTTGAACTCTGCAAGGTTGTCTCCTGGGGATAAAAATGGAGAAAACAGCAGTTAAACACTGCACAACAAACACAGCATATTCACACCATGCAGCAGGCAAATTGTTTCATGCAGTGTCAAAAGGTTTTATGCAAACCGTTTAAATTAAGGACCTCGGGATGCACACAGAACTGCAAACTCAACTCCCATGAACCACRCAAGTGTCAAGGTCAGTGATTCAAATTTTCACTCCAGCAAACACTTAATTCTCTCAAATAGCCTCAAAGTCATGTTAAACTCCCTTTACACTGAGTTAATATCAAAACACACCATGACAAATAGATTCAAAAGGAGATCAATACTGCCTTATTTGGCCTCCATGCAAGTTCTTTTCCCCACCTCATCCTCCTTGTGTTTGCCAAGCAATAAATGTAATTTTGAATTTCACTTATACCAATATAGTATTTGCTTTTTAGGGAAGCAATTCCTTCCTTCCTCCCTCTGAAATATTGCAGCTTTTTCAGGGGGGATCACCAGAGGGCTGAGACAAAACCAACATAAGGTAACAATGTTTTCATTGAATTTACATTAAATATTTTGGTGTGATAATTTTACAACTTTCTTCCTGTTCATGAACAATTGTTTTTTTTCATAAAGTAATACTTTTGAACATGAAAACATTGTTTAACCCATTCACCAGCATGTACATACCTATACTACTTGTAATTTTAAACTATTGATGCTTACTTTAAGACAAGTGTCCAACACACAGATTTTTTCTATTTTAAAAGTACATCACCAGTATTTAATTCTTAAGCTACCACACAGTGTCATACTTCAAATTAGTTTAACCAAGATGTAAAAGAATATTCTTCATAATGGTAGGAAAGGACCACAACTACACCTGACCYATTATTCCATTCTCCCTCCCTCCAAACCAATGCATTTGGCTCAGCAACAACATAAAATATTCCTGAAATTGCTATTCATTGATCAAAACTACAACAGCACAGCAAACTAAACTTACTGAAGAATTGCAAACTTTTCCATTAGAAATGTAAGCTGGTGAAAGGGTTAAGAGTGGTCAGACCTTGACAGCAGGGAAATACAGCAGCTTTCTGTATTTTAGAACATGTACGGAAAGAGATCAAATGTTATTTCATTTTACTGCAAGCTTTTAATCCTGAAGAGGTTCTGAGCATGAGAACCTCACAAAACACCACAGGGGTTTCATAAATGAATAACTCCTTACTTAAAACAAATTCCAGCCACATCATTACTTTAAAATAAGACTCAGGAGCACCCAGAAGAGATGCCAATCTTCCAGAAATACCATCAGCACATTGTTCCAATGGGACATTGCCCTGTTTTTTCAAGCTACTTCCTACCAAGTTTTTTTAGAGAASCAGCACCAGCATTATTTTAGAACTGCAGCAATGGAAATTCTGCAGCTCACAGAGAAATGCTAAAAATGATAATGAAAATATGTTAAACCCCCAGTGCTTACCCAAGTATTTGCTCTCTGCTGGTTGCTCTAATTCCCGGAAAGCGCTGTACTTGTCCCCTCCATCTAGAGAAGAGAAAAGAAATACATTTACCCAGAGACATTATGAATTCATACAGTAAATGTTATATTAATTGCTCTGATTTTTAAATATTAATATCTTATCAATGCCAAAAAGAAGATACATGAAAAATTACAATAAATTGCTCATAGCGGTTGTGTATTTGTCCTTTTACCTCCAAAAGCAGCTGCAYTCTCAGAAGGCTTCTCAGCTGCCATTCCTTTAAACACAGCATATTTATCAGCTGGTGAGAGCGGCTTATTACCTGGGACTGGCATTAGTAAAGAAGGAACACTAAAAACAAAAGAGATAGAAGCAAAGTTCCTTAATTTATTCATTAAAAATCTACATTTCCAGGTTTTATTTAAAGAAGTCTCTTCTTAGGACTACAGAATTTGGTTCCCAAACCTTAGCTCATGCCTTAATGAGTGCTTAATCCAGCCTYTGATGTAAATGACCTCAGCTGGGTAAATTCCCACTTTATCTCACCTAATCATATTTCTTTAGGTCAGAAGTCAATTTGCCCCATTCTCGATTTTAATTTCTATCAAAAGCGTGAACAAAACACTCCAGAACTTTACACCAAGGAATCCATAGCCCAGGAGAGAACAAGCACATGRACACACCCCAGGAAACACTCCTGCTCAATTTATCCCTTAGAAAATTCCCTGATAGAACTAGATACAGTAAACAGTTAAAAACTGCATGAGATTTCCATAGCTCCATTTAATCAGAATTAGATAAGCTGAAAGTATCTCATTACATATTGCAAAATTACGATAACAAAGTGGGATAGCTGTTCAAAGGAAGGAAAGAATAACTTTGAATTTCTGTCTGTGCCAATCAGTGAGTTCAGGCAGGTATCTAGTCAGCAAAATAAGGATTAGTCCACAGTTACACAAGCAAGTCTTTTTGCATAAACACACTCTACTTTATCCAGTAAAACTGCCACAACAACCTAACACCTTGTTAGCAAACGCTGGAAGATTTAGGAGAGAGCTTTGCTTGCCCTCCACACAAGCCCCGTTATCAGACCTTGGCAGCTCCACACAACAACATCCTTTACATATGAATGATGCATTCTACCTCTAGTTTGTGTCATTCACATTGAAAACCTGAATGAATTTCTATTGCATTCTTCAGCCTGGAGCAAGAATCTTTCCAGAGCCATTTAAATCTCCTTATCAGCAGCCTACAAGCAACACACAAACGAWGCACTTGCACACATGTGCTGATGCTGGTCTGTGATGCTTGCAGACAGACAGTGCAATGGCAAAAAAAATAGAGCTTATGGTAATATAATTAAATTTCCCATCCCTGCAAAGAAGGCTATTAGATATGCAATCTTGGCAAATGGAATGGTTAATCAGCTGTACTCCACAGATGGCTTTTTTTTTTTAAATAAAGCTCCATAAGCAATTAGATTATAGCTCATTGTAACATTTTGTTCAAAACTGAATGCTTTCACAACTGAATAAAGAGAATTGCTGCAGYGAAAAAGAAACACCATTTTTTGAAATATTTTTTATGATCCTCTACTTCCCATTGTACAATTTACAAACAGTTTTCTGTCAAAACTTCCARTAACAGATTAGCTTCAGCTGCAAAATGACATCTCACACAAGAGATACTAAAATCAGCATCTTCAGACCCATCTTCAGTGGCACTGACTGACATCCCTGTAAGTGTCCAAGGCCAGGCTGGWCAGGGCTTGAAGMAATATGGTCTAATGGAAGGTGTCTCTGCCCATGGCAGGGGGTGGAAGTGATGATYTTTAATGTCCCTTCCAACCCAAAACATTCTRGGATTCTATRAMATCAGCAAAACTAAATTTCTTACACAGAAGCCATTTGTCGTGGTGTTACAGAACAACTGGGTTGAGCATCCCCATTTGATGTCCCTGCTGAGGAAGCAGCTGGTAATCAGGGCTCACATGGAATTCAGAGCTGTTTGCCAGTTCCTATTCAGAAAATGTTTTTGTSTACAATTAGACACCTGGGAGGTGCATAAAGAGGAAAGAACACTGAAATTTTGTAGTCTTTGTATACCTTGAAAGGTTAACTGCGAACTCTCAAAGGGAGGAAACATGCTTATTTATTTTGTTATACAAAACCTGCCTGATCTGGAATGACACCTTGTCTCCCAAAGGAAAAGCCAGGATTGCTGGAGTCTGAATGAYGTTTTGATTGAGATTTATAGTCATGTACCARAAGTTTAGGCACTGGCCAGAGAAAYRACAGAAACAASAAGGATCTGGTACCTGCTCCGGTGCTGTGAAGAGGCTGCTTTGGCTGCATCCCCCTGGAAATCAGTGAAAGAGTCATCCAGGGAGCCAGACTTTGAGGCATCCTGAAACTCCTGGAAGTCATCATCTTCTGGTTTTACTACCTGAGTTACAAAGAACACGTAAATTGCTACACGGTCCGCTCTTCAAATTGTCACATAGCATGAAAGCAGCTCGGAGCAGTGTGATTAAAAGGGAAAAAAAAATAAGGAAAGGAACCTTTCAACATAAGCATCATCAACATTTCCACTTTGTCCACACCTMACCCTACTCAAACACACATAGGATTACAGGGAGCAAGAATGAGTAAGGAAAACTACTCATTTAACAATAAATGTGTTATTGATCATAGCCATTTCATCTGTTAATACAGGACAAGTATTAATAATTTAAATCAATTAATAATTTAAAATTAATAGCACCACAAGAAGTATTTTCCGAAGGATGAACCACATCCGCAAACAGCAAAAATTTATCCCCCACATGATTTACCTTTGTAAACTGAAGGTTTTCAGAGCTCTCAGCTTCTCCTGAAAACTCCWATTTTACCAGCTATTAAGAGTCTGTTGTGCTGTTCAACCTAAAATTCCATTTTATGTGCATTACAAAACCCTAAATACAACTAAAATCCTCTTTGCAATACAGAACACTTTTGTTGCTCTTCTAATGCCACAAGAAAAAAAAATAAAGAACGCCCTCAGTGGCACTCAATGTTTTCAGACATCACGTGCTGGATTTCAGCTCTGGGTTTTTTTTGCCATTTATTTTGTTCTCAGTGTGTAGGTTTGCTCACCGGGCCGGGAGGGTAGGAGGGCAGGAAGGCTCCCGAAGGCTGTGCTGCAGCTCCTCCCGCTGGAGCAGGGGCTGGAGCCGGGGCTGGGGCTGGAGTTGGAGCCGGGATGCTCATGCCCATCACGGAGGGTCCCATGCCCAGCCCCACGGAGGCYGGAGGAGCCGCGGGAAGCAGCGGGGGCTGGCTCACCCCGCCGGGCAGAGGCACCGGGAACCCGGACAGGGTGGGGACGGGCGCGGCTGGGAACTGGTTCAGCACGTCAGGGCTCACGGCGGGGATCCCTCTCTGCAGAAAAAAGGAGCAGACAGACAGTTACACGTGCAGCATGGATAAAAGGGAGTGGTGTGTTCTTAGTTCCGGTTTGTAGCCTGTGTTGATGCCTTAGGATTTTTAGTTTCTCTATTTTCATGCATCTGTATTCTTGTACTTCTCTAGTACAACACTAAAACTCCCGTTCTTTCATCTTTAGACAGAACAATCCCTCTCTGAGCCTGAATCCAAGGACACCTCAGAGCCCCAAAATATGGAAATAACAGCGAGTTGGGGGAGAGCAAGTTTGGGGTGGTTGACATCATCACCTGTAAAGATCATTGGAGAATTAACACCCAATATGTTAATAAGGCAGAACCTATAAAAGGTGAAGATCTCGTGACTCGGTGTCCATTTTGGGTGTAGCCTCAGGAGGAGGCTTTTGTCTGCCCTAATGTACCAGTAGGCCTGTTAGGCCTGGATTAAAGTTGTGTATTCTCATTCTCTTAACTTTGTCTGGCCTCTCTTTCAGATCAGCCTGATTGATAAGGCATCAGTGGCATTGAAGCCAACAACGAGCAGGGACTGATCAAGCTCCCAGTAAAGCTCCCACATTCCCTGGGAGTCACATCCAGCCAATCCCWGGACACCTCCAGGGACTGGGAATCCAGCACCTCCCTGGGCAGCCCTTTCCAATTCTTAATAATCCTTTCCATGAATAAATTCTTCCTGATGTTTCAGCTTGAGCTCCCCTGACACAGCTTGAGGCCATATATTCTTGTCCTGTCATTGCTGCATTTGACATTAAAAATGCATTTACAAAATGCATGTATATGTATCTAAGAACTCCAATTGACACTAAAGAAAGGAGTATCTGAAATGTAATTGGTGGAATTGGTAAGATTATAATCTCACTGCAGTTACAAGGGTGGTTTGTCCTGTGGACTTCAACAGAAGCAGAATTTCACAAGAGCTGTGACCACTGGGCAGTGCTGCCACACAGCCCAGGGCAGGCTGCTCAGAGAGCTGCCAGCTGAGAGCCATACCTGGCTCAAGAGCCATACCTGGGTCAAGAGCCATACCTGGGTCACTGCTATCATGGCCAGCACGGAGTAGAGCTCCTCCTTGGTGAGCTTCCCGGGGGTGGTACGGTTGGCCAAAGCCCAAATCTGCCCCAGGGTCTCCCTGGGCAGTCCCGACGACATCAGGATGGGGTACAGTTTAGCTGTGTCTATTCCAGCAGGAGTCAAAGTGGTTTCCAAGATTTTCTTATACAGATCTGTTGTGAGGAAGGCAGTGTTAGTGACAACTGCTCTTTTCAAATCATAYTGCTTTTCTATGTTGTCTCAAGCTCAATGTGCTATCAAACCAATAGCACTCAGTGGAAGGGAAAGAAATAGCATTCTGGAATTGCATTATCATGTTTCATCTAAATGTGTTACTGGATGGTCTTTATAGACAGCCTTAACACAAGCAGAGAAATATTTTATATAAAATACACTTAAAGCTGCATTTCAAAYCACGTTTCTTTAATGAAATTGCAGGATAACCCATATAAAAAGATAGTTCTAAGAGCTTTATGTATTTAAACCTCAGTGTAATCAATATTTACTGCAGCATTTCATTTTCTATTCACAGTGTTATTTACACACAGAAGACAAATAGCCTTCAGAAATGAGCCTGCCTAATTACAAGACATGCCAAAAACCAGAATACCCATGAAAGCAGCATTATTAGCAATGCARCCTCTACTGGGATAAGCTGCTGCCATAAATGTTTAATCTAGAATTTGTTAACATGCTCAAATAAAACCCCTATGTCTTCAAACGCAGATAAAGACACCATAAATACRTAACATATCAAAGATCCAGGATTCATTTGATGACTGAATAAGCCTTTGATCAATAAATGGCTACATGAGCACAGGGAYATTCACACCTTGCACTGCCCACCTGGCAAAATGCCCACTGGCTGCTTTACCTGGGACCAAGCTGTCRTTGTAAATCCAGGGAGGCATCATTTGCTGGATGGGGTCCTGGGGAGGGAACACTCCAACTCCTAAAGGTGTTTCATCCAGTAAGAAAAACATTTGTGTTAGGATACAGAGCCAGAGTACAATGATCTTAAGAGATTAGACCACAGCTGGTCAGCATCATTCAGCATTTCAGGCAAAGATTTCAGGTAGGAATCACTGTGCTCAGAAAGAAAACAGATAGTGCAGGAATACGAAATAATAACTAGAATGATTTGGCAGTAATAGAAGATTATAGTTACATATGTAATGAAATAAGGAGCTCCTCACGTGCCTCCCTCTCAATGTCCAGATGTACAGAACCTGAAGTCTCACTGCCTTAAAAGTTTCACAGCAGCAGTTCTGTGTCATAACACTCCCATCAACCCCCTGCTATTTGTGGAATAAATAAWCCCATACCGACCATAAATCCCACAATGTTCCCCCAGAACATCCCCACCTGGGAAATCCACAAGCAGGATCATATCCCACATCCCCAAACCCACATCCACTGCTCCCAGCCTTCAGCTCCTGGGGACACCACAGCCCCCCTCACTACTCYAGGCTTTCACAACACCACCTGCCACACTTCACTCCCTGCAAACTGATCATCTCCCTCTCCWCTGGGTGGACTCTCAGCAGATTTTATGCTCATCTGGAGTTCTGACCAAAACCAGCATCATTCCAGATTCCACTGTCTCTCCCAATGCCCTTGCATCTCCTCATCTTCCACATGGATTCCCTCTTGACTGCAGTCTGATTTCTGATCATCCCACAACTCGAAGCACATACACAATTCCTTCCATTTCACCAACCAAGTAAAATAAATTTGCTACTTCCTCAGGTATTATCATTCTTCAATTTTAACCTTCCTTCCATACTCAGTCAACAGTTTTAACACCAAACTGGAAGAAAACCTTGCTTTAAGTTTTCCTCTAGACCATCTTTTGAATATTCATCTCTAAAGCACAGGTAGTTTTAGACATAATGTAAGCAAATGCTTGAGAAACAAGTATTGACTGCCTAAGAGTTTTAACCTGACAAGATTTTATCCCCTCAAGGTTAAAAGAGTAAAAGCCACCATGACATTGACCATCTTTAGTGGTAACTTCCCCTAAATAGTTTTTTAAAAGTATCTTTGGAGAACACAACTTATTTTCCCCCAAGACAGGACAGAATATTTGAAAACAGCAAACCTGATTAAACAAACRTGTTAAAGGTGATTGCAACAATAAACTCACTGGAGAAAGTTCAGAGCAAAATCATGGCAGTTACACTTTGAGCAAGGAGCAGGAGGCACTGACAAATTATTCAAGCAGGCGTTCAGAGCAAAATGATGCAGGGTTGGCCTTGGAATTAGTGAACAGAGCGTTAGCACCAAGCAGCATCTCATTAGATTGAAATTCTGTCAAATGTTTTGATTGCTCACCACACTCTTCAACTGCTCTGTTTTGTTCTGAAGCCTTGTGCACCTCTGCAGCAGCAGTGGGACCACTTTCATGTCCACCTACAACATCCCAGTCACTGCTGGTGAGACTGGGATGGGCTTGGCTTGCAGCCGAGGCTTTGTGCCCAACTTCGGATGTTTTAAGTTTGGTTTGCTCTTGTTCAGATTCATCTGAGCCATTAGCTAARGCTTTCTCCTCCAAGGAAGAGCCTGAATAAACAGCAGGAGGAATTATTCATACTTTTGTTATGATCTGCCCAGAATGCAATTCCATACTTTTCAAAGGAAAAGTACTTTTGGTACCATTGATGAGTTAGAGATGATCCATCCCAGCTCAAACCAACAGCATCAACCTCTTGAAACACCTTCAGAGCTCAATTCTGCCCTTTACTTACCACAAACACAACAAATTCAACAAGCAAAAAACAAAAGGATGAAGACATTAAACTATTTCTGTATTAGGATCACTGTTGCATAATTATCCAGGCATCAGGAGTGGAAATGCCCAGTATCTACTTACATCTCCAAAATTCTTCATCTCACCAACATCCCTTCAGCCTCCAAGGGAGGAGGCACACAAGTGCTTCACAGCAGCATAATCTTTATTTCTTATACCATCATCTCAACTGTCTTTTCTACCACAGATTCTTAAGAAGATGCTAAAACACAAGATTTAATTCACCTAAGATCAGGAATATGTGTATTTAGCAGGACCTGGACCCACACATGACTTGCTTTTACAGGCAGTTCTAAGGGAAGGGAGAAKGGGACTTAAATCATCTTTTCCCATGGATCAGCAAGTTTCTGCTAAATTGCCTACATATTATTGCTTCCAGCCAGACTGAAAACAAAAAAAACCCAACAAAATAAGTAAAAACTCTGTGTAGCTCAGAATGAGACATGTAGAAAAAGATACTTTAGAGTTACCTGGTTTATGGGTACTGGATGAAGATGCAGAGGTAGGAAAATAAGGAACCTGCCCAGTTGTACCATGCAGGGTGGATAACACTGGAGCCTGGGCTGGAGGGAGAGTTTGGAGCACAGCCCTCTCTGAAAGCAGCTGCCCAGCCTCAGTGGCAGGATGGAAAGGCTGAGAGGTGGATTGAGGCACCAGTTTGGGGGTTTCAACAGGCCCTTGCATAAAGTCACTAAATTCTTCATCATCGAGAAAAGCAGAATGGGAAACAGATACAGCAGAATGGGATGGTGTGGGATGATCTGCAAATGGAATGAACACACAAGGCAAAGTGATGAGGAATAAGGGTCACGGGTGGGAATGTGGGAAAAGTGACAAACACTGGGAATACACAGCAAATGGGCGAGGAGGAGCAGCGTGGAACAAGTYTGGTGACAGATGTGAAGGTTGTCATTGCCAGCGTGGCAAACACAAGGTAAAACTGAGCAGCCACTTCCAACCGTGCATCTTCTCTYCCAGATTTTTAGGATGCAAACACTTTGAAACTTGGTTCTTAACACTGGCTGTGAAAGTATTCTGTTTTAAGCAGACAGGGTCAAAACAAATCCAGAGGTAATACTTCATACTGGACATAATGGGGTCTGTCAGGGGGACATTCTCCCTCAAAGGAATGCTTTACCCACAGAAACTCAGTAATATATCATAAGACACACAAGAAATGTCTGCTCATGTAGAGAATTTTCTGATTGATTCTTTTCACTGTTACCCATTTGAACAGAACTGGTGAAGGACAGGCAAATCTACAAAGGGAAGTTGTCAGAAACCACCTGTAACTGCAAAATTATCAAGGAGTAATTCCACAGCAGAGACACAAATTTTATTAAAAAGAAAAAACTCACCTAGATAAGCTTTGTTTCTGGCTAGACACTAAAAAAACTACACTACAGACCACAAGAAATCTGAAGTGGCAATTGTTGCAATTACTGAGAACACAGAGGCTTGGTTTGACCATGCCCAACGCCACATCAGTCAGCTGTGACTCTCCACTCAAGTCTTTATATAGTTTTGATCATTCTTAGCACTTAAATAGCACTTCTCATCTTCAAAAAGCACTCTGCAAAACATTAATTAATGCTTTGACTAGAAAAGAACAAATGCTTTATCAGTTTCCTTGATGTTTCACATTTAGCTCAGCACATTAGGCTTTCTTTTAAAAATTTCAAGTCTTTATAAAAAGTATCTAATATTTCACCCTTATACCCTGATGAAGCAAATAATTGCTAGAATAACATAATAGTTAATCCACTCATTTTGTACCACCAAATAAAAATAGCTGCTGGAATTACTTCCCCCTGCTGAGGATTTCAAATGTTGAAGTTTTATTTTTAGGTGGAAAATGAGGAAAATTACAAACCTGGTTTTTTTGGATGTGCTGCTGGTGTTGGGTGCATTTTAGCATCTCTAGAAAAGCCATCTAAGTTCCCTTTAATGGCTTCCAAAGCGTCATCTCTGCTTTTTTCACCTGTCTGAAACACCACAGAAAACATTTKGAAAAATTCACAGAACAACTCAGTTTTCTTTCAGTGCCCACACTTCTTCAGTACCAGAATTGGCAATGCCTGCTGCTGACAGAGTGTGTAAAGCACTGACTCTTCCAGAGGTTTTTCAAGACATAATCAGCTGTCTCATGCAATTTCCCACTGATTTGCTCCTTGAACCCTCCCACTAAAAGCTATTAAAAAAAGCTGAAGAAAGAAACACCCCACTCATTATTGGGCTATACCTTCGGTTTCACACTGCTCAGGAGTCTCAGCTTTTGTTTCTGCTCTTCAAACTGCCGCCGTTTTCTTTCTTCCTCCAAGAATTTCTGCTGATGCTCAAACCTCTTCCTGAAGAAAAATTATTTAAAAAAAAAAAATCAAACTCTATAAACAATTTTCATTATAATTTTCATGGCAGGTTTCTGCTTGATTTCTCCATTTCTACTGTCTCAAATTAGAYTGAGAATTTGAGAAAGGAAAATATTCCTTTTTTTCCTCAGACCTAGACTGAGGAAGTGGTATATTCAGCAATATGCCATTCAGCCCTAAATGGATGCTGTTCCAGAGAAACAACATCTTTCACTTGAAAAAGGATTCCCCAAGTGAGTAAAGCATCACTTACTGCTGCTCCTCTGCAAATTGTTTCTGCATGTCCGGGGTGTACTGCGGGGTGGCCGGGCGCATTCCCAGGAACGAAGCCTGTCCCATGTAGGGCATTCCAGCTGTGGGCATCGGCCCCAGGGCCATGCCACCCTACAACCAAACAAACCACACAATTGTTTTACAACTCCAGTGTATTTTCTTTATTTTTTTCTGCAGAAAAAGCCAACCGCTGGCAATGCCAAGCTGCAAAGTGGGCTGAAAAATTCAGTAAAATTCAGTGTTGGAAGTGTTGGAGGAGCAGTGCCTGAGCAGAGCTGCTGCCCTCAGTAGATGGCACTCTTCCTCTCCACAAGAGATGGCACTCTTCCTCTCCACAAAGACTCACACTCCTCACAGCAGCTGGGAAGTCATTGTCAAAAATCAGGCCTTCACATCCATTCAATCAGAAAGGCTACAGACATCCTACATGGCTCAGTACCGGTTGTCTTGGGATTTGGCTACAGACATCCTACATGGCTCAGTACGGGTTGTCTTGGGATTTCTGTTTCCTATTCTATTTCCACTCGTTACCAGCACACCCATGGATGCTGGAAAACGTGGTTTAATTATTTCTCAAACATATCCAGGAAACCAACAATATATGGCAACAGCCAAGAGGAACCTTGTCTGAATAAACTGTCTCAGAAACATTTGTTGAGAAATATATTCTGGGACATTTAGAGCAGCAAAGCTGCTTAATATAGAAAGAGMCAGAAAATAATTTACTTTTCTTACCATTCATTTTGCATTTGGTCTCAGAACACGTAGGAAGAGAACAAAAGTTGTTTATTATTTTTAGAGCAGCCCTCATAAAAACATCTTCCTACTATAAATTTCACAAAAATAACGTAATAAATTCCGGGTGGGGGAGGGAAGGGAGTGTAAGGAGATGGCAAAACACAATAAATTCAATTTGTGACAAAGCAATTTGGTTAGAAAGTCATGCAAAAACATTAAATTTCRGCAAAGTGCAAGTTTGTACATAAGCACATATGGTGCTAAATAGAAAACAATAGATTAAAAGAGAAAATATTAGCTGCTCATATTTCATTATTATTCCTCAAGTAGCAACAGCAGCACTAAAGACAAAGTTGCTTTAAGGAAAAAGGAAAATGAGACAAATACAGGAAGTTAGACAAAAGGGAAAACTGCTCACATGAGAAAATACAGCACATTGAAGAAATTCCCTCTCTCTAGAACAAGGTATTTAAAAAGAAAGTTTATGATTTGTCACCAACACTCAGGAAATTTAATTCTATTAATTCTATTAATTTAAATTTAATTCTAATTAATTCTATTAATTCCAGTATTYGAGCTGCACAGGAATGRAACAATTCAGTGAAGTGGTCACAGYTCTGCACAGACTGCAGTCACTCCTTACCAGCTCAGAAAGACCTCATTTTAAATAGTACATGATGCACCACCATAAAACCAAAGAAAATAAGTAAAAGCACAAAGGAAAATTCAAAAGACAGGAGAGATCCACAGTGGGAGTTTTGAATTCTGAACAATTCCACACCAGCACTAACCCCACCTGGGAGTAGGTCGCACGTGGGAGCTTTTCAACACGTGGCTGATGCTGTTATTTCCTTCCCTGCTCACACCAGGCTGCTCTGATCACACTCAGGTGTCACAACATGTACAGTGACATCAAAGTTCAGATTCTGACACCTTGAGGGGGCTAAAACCTCCAAGTTACCTTAAATACTACTGATGCTGTCCTTGCACTACACCCTCATCTCTCCAGCAGTGAGTAATGTGTGCCAAACTCCCCCACTCTCTATCCAGATCCCCAGGAAACCTGGAGAATTCTTTAAATCATCAGAAATGCCTTCAAAGGGAATACTACAGAATAGATGTCCCACKACAGACTAACACCCACACTTGAGCTCCCAGCCAGGTTCCACCCTCTCACCCCACTGCAGTTGTGAGAGGACCCTGCAAGGRAAGCTGTGGCTGCTCCATCCCTGRAASACTTCAAGGACACGTTGGACAGGGYYTGGAGCAATGTGGAACAGTGRAAGGTGTCCCTGCCCATTGCATRGGGTGGAACTGGATRGGCTTTAATGTTCCTTCCAAMCCAAACCATTCTGRGATTCYRYGATTTCARTCCAYGTTTCATTGYCACACACCTGCATGGCCATGGGTCCAGGTGGCATCTGAGAGCCATAATTCATTCCCATCATCCCTGGCATATTGGTCTGCATGACAGGAACCATTGGGAATCCTTGCTGTTGCATAGGAATCATCCCTGCAATGAAACATTAAACAAGGTAAGTGCCCAGTTAATGTTAAAGCATTCCCCCCTCTTCCCTAACCCTGCCTCCCCGATGTAATTATTCTTTTTTATTTACTAAACCAGCAAAGGAAAGTAAAAAACTCTGAGCCCTGCTGGACTGTTTAAAAATAAAAATTCACTACACTGCAGGCAACCACAGAATTTCCTTAGTTTAGACACTGGTCAGTTTACAGGAAAAAATGTTACAGGACTTTTCAGYAACTAAGCTGATGAATTCTCCCACCATCCTAAGGATTCTCTGTGGGTTTCTTCCCATATGATTTTTGGAAGGGTCATTTCCAATTAAAAAGATTTAATTAACCAGGTTGACTAGTGCTGGTAATTCCCATTTGTCTCGAAMCCAGCAGCTTCTGAAAATAAATCTCAGGAAATAAAGTCAACCTTTCACAAGGCAACTTCACTCTCTGACCTGGCTGGATAGCTTATCTGTAGATTAATTAGCACACTTTAGGTTAATTAGCCCATTGCATGTGTTAGAATGATAACAATATTTGTCAGTAAAAGCTAAACTTGAACAAAATTGGACAAATCAAGCTGGAATGTGTTAATTCACTGAATAAAGCAAGTAGATTATGTTTCARTATCTTCCTGTCTCACATTCTGCTGTCTTGGGAGACAAACACTAACACACACTCGTTACCAGCACACCATGAGATAATTATGCAAAAACACTCCAGGAGGGCATGACACAGGCAGGAACAATCCATGAATCAGTCCCTGAGATTTTTATAAGAAAASTCTCCATTTCCCCCACAAGTTCTCTGCATATTTTCCCCTAATTAAACAAACAACACTGCATCAGGAATGAGAACAAAGGCAATTTAAGGCTGAGGCTMTCCTCTGGTATTAATACTTTCCACACAGGTTGTGACTCTTGTCCCAGGGTCTTGCTGTGCTTTGTAAATATTTACCAGGTCTTGCAACACCCACACAAGATGGGTATGCACAGCTGGGAGATGAAGCAGAGAAGAGGTGAAATACCACACTCAAAATAACACAAGAATCTAAAAGGCAAATTCAGGTTAAAAAAGGAGATGCAGTTCTCCTGGACCTTTAATCTAGATTCTCTGCTTCAACAACACACAGGAAGTTTCATCAGAGGGGCAAGAGTCAGCTTAGCAGAGCTGAATTTAAARGCAAAAACAGCTTAATAATCACGCTTGTGAGCATCACTGCAGAACTGGTTTGGGTCTAATTTATCTAAACAAAGTAAAGAACTCTGGACTCAAAGTGTGAAGTTGATACATACCTTGAGGGGGACCCAAACCACCTGCCACGGGAAACATAAAGCTGCAGGAGGAAAACAAAGAGTATGTGAAATTCATTTTCATGACACATCTATCTGTGAAAATCAGTCATAGAGCCTCCCACCTTCTGATCAGCACTGCTCCTGCAGATCTCACAGAACCCACCACAGGGAAAAACATTATCCCTCAACAGAATCTCCCAAAGCACCAGAGAGCCCCACCAGAACCATCAGTGCTGCCACAGGCTGCAGAGCCAGGAAAAATAGATCTKATCCTCCCAGCAGCCCTGAGATGGCTTTGACTCATCCACATCACCCACAAGAGAGTTTCGGCACCCACACAGGTTGGGAACAGGTCAGTTTGTTGTGTAGGCTAAGCACAGAATGAATAAACATCTCCTCTTGGAAGAATCTGACTCAGCAGGACCATTAACTGTACCAGACAACACTTCTCAGTTGCTTAAGAACAGTTTTTCTGAAGAAACAGAAACTATCCACAAAACTCCATCACTTTTTGCCCCTTTTGAAACATCAAGGATCACAAAATAATGGAGTTTTTATTTTCTCAGTTACCTAATGACAACCAAAATAGCACCTTAGATAAAATATTCATTCATGTGTTGAAGGTCAAGTGCACCTGGAGGAGGAACCATKAAAATTTCAACTAAAATCCTAATGGAAATTGTTAACCCTCATTCTCAAACAGCTGCCAAACAGCAAAAAAAAAGGATCTAGTTTAAAATTCTCATTTGCAAGCAACTTGCAGAAACCCACGTCAGCAGCAATTTCCTAAACAAGAACCTCACTCAGTGTCCCAGGCAGTTATTACATCAAAGTGCTCTGGAACAGAAACACACTTATAGATATTCAATGTTCAATTCCRAGGGTGGATGTAAAAGAAACTGCCCTACAGTACAAGAGAAAATGCCATCAGAAATGGCTGCAGGAAGTCCTGAAAGCCAACCTGGTTTATAAATATAAAAGAGCTGTGTAATATGAGCACTARGATAAAATAAGGAATTTAAATTATGCATTTATCCAGGAGCAAATTGCACCTCCCCACTGCACAGACAGCGGGTCACACGGTCACCAAGACAACCAATTGCTCTTCATCTTCATCTTCTAATCAGGATCTTTGTCATCCTGAAGCTGCTTCTTCAGCCCTGACCACTGTGWGCTGATTTCTCCTTCCACAACCATCACACATCTGTTCTTTCCAACGGGTCCAGTCCTGCCATCCTCAAACCCCACCRTTTGGGGTTCTCCCTTTGACTCACACACCTCAGCCAACTCAATTCAGTCATTTTAATCCACTTCTTGGCATCCAAGATCAACAACATGAAGACAGACTTTTAAGTTTACTCAGAATGATGAAATATAATGCAATTACTGAAAAGTATGGAGAAGTTTTCTAAGCTTCATGTTTCCCTTCTCATTGGGGAATTCAGTTTTTCCCTTCCAGTTGGAGAACCTGGTTCAACAAGAATTCTCCAAACCAGCATATGCAATGTAAACTGAATAAACGTCAGGAGGTACCACTGCTCATTGGAAGCAAGCAAAGGCCAAACTATTAAATATTTATCCCTTTCTACGGAGTTCCTGGTTTATTTATAAGTCTCTGTTGAAAAAAAATAAAAAGAAACAATCAACAAAAAACCCCTCAGCTAATTAGAGGGCACTGGAAAGATGAGCTAGCCCAAAGTAGCAAAGCCAGCTCCGGCAGCACAGCTCCGTACGTGCCACTCAGATTCACTCCAGGATTCTGCTGTGAAACTGCCAACACCAGCCACACTGGCACGGCCACAAACCATTCCAGCTTCATTCTAGCAATGGGAATTTATTATTGAACTGCTTTTTTTTGAGATGCAAAAATGCCCAGAGCAATCAGTGAAAGCAGCTGGTTTCTGTGGCTGAGGGAGCCAGCAAAGGGAYGGTCCTGTGTGAGGAGTTGGGATATGCTGCACAGATAAAATAAAGAGAAGGGAACAGTGATCATCCTACAACAGTCCTCTTAAAGCAGTACTGTAAACCTGTCAATTCCTATTAAATGGGTATTTTAAATATGGAGCTTAAAAAAAACAAAACACACCAAGCCTCAAACCAACCAAGCAACTGCTTCAGCCAAAACGCAGGAGCGTGGGGAGAAGCAACTCCTTTTCTGTATTGAAACATCACTACAACAGCTCCAAACCACACATGTTCCCATCTACAAGTGGATTTTTAAACCCCTTAATTCCCAAGCAGTACGAGTCTATCGATGCAACAGACTGTCAAGAGTATTTTTGAATGACAGAAATGCATAAAAATTGAAGTGAAACAAGGCAAAGAACCCACACAGACACAGAACAGAACTCTTCCTCTACCTCCAGACTTTGTCCTCAAAGAAACCAAAATACTATCAGTGGGAAATGGTGATTTTCAAATCCTTTCATTTTTCAYAACCTTTATTTCAYTGACAACATTCCCAATAACCCTGASAAAGCTGTGGGCTTCAGATATCCAAGACAACTCAATGAACTTAACAGTCAAACGCAAAATTTCCTCAGCCTCCCCCAAAGTAGGACAAGAGATAAACAGCACACAAGAGCCTACGTTGAAAAAAACATTTGCTAGAGTCTTCAAAGGTGGTGAAATCCAGTTTCCCAACCTTTCCTGAAACACAACGACATCCCTTTCAACACTGGTTCTTTTTCTTGACACATTCCTCAGTCCTCCTGGCCTCCTTCCTGGCCAAGGTGCCCTTTGTGAGACAGTGAGAGAAGGGAACTCCCCAGGGAGGCTCAGTCCCAGGAGGCACCAACAGACCTGGCCAGCAGTGACAGAAGCATCGCTGGTGACATCCCAGCGGGGCTGGCTGATTCTCCAGATCCTTCCCACCCCAATAGCTGAGATTAGAGCAGCAGAGCCTGATGGCAAGCAGGGTGCAACTGCCCAAGGCTGGACACACCGGGCCCTCAAAAATGTGAATAAATCTCAGCAAAGTGTGGAGCTGCCGTGGCTGCATTCCCCACAACACACATGGGACCCCATGTACTCCACCCAGGACCCCACCACATCCTGCCTGGGACCTTGATGCTCCATCCAGAATCACAGTTCTCCACCTGGAACCCACACACCCTACCCAAGACCCCACAAAGATCACTTGACAACTCACGTACCCCACTCAGAACCCCCCC
>NW_026623849.1:29111-36403 GCF_030028575.1 Malurus melanocephalus | reverse complement strand
TCCAAACTAGATTAAACCAAGACAATCCTGTCCAGGATTTTTTCCTTAAAGTAGTGTAGCTGAAAAGAAGCAATTCCTGCGTGACTGGAATTCTGACACAACCAGGGTGAGCTGAGAACACCCTGGGCAGATGAAGACAGGGAAAACACAGAGCGCTGGGCGTTTTTTTGCCTGCAGACTTGTTCCACTGAGGCTGCACAGCCAGRCAAGTCTCTGAATTAGCATCTTATGACCTTGTTTATTCTGGTTTCAGGCTCCTATAAAACAGTACAAAATTACTGGACATGGAAAGTATTAGTTATTTCAAAATAATTTTATAGAAGAAAAACAATAGGAAGAGCAAGGCTTTACGTTACATAAAACTGGGTTTGTTTTGGCTTTTTTTAAGTGACCAGGGAAGCCTCTAACAGCTTCATTTATCAAACCCAACAGTAAACATTACATGTTTTTTGTCTCTGAACCCCTGAAAGTACCTGACAGATATATTAGGGGCAATCTGAACACAAACAGTATTTTCAAGGAGCAAAACAAAACTGTGTGAAAGTAACACCAACTGATGCTGGTTTTGAACTATTCTCAGAAACACATGGCATTCAGTGCAACAGCACATGCTCCAGCTTCTGTAAGAAGCATTCAGGAATTCCCTACTGCAGTGCAGTAGAAACTTTCCAGCATGTAAACCTCCACCCTCACCCCAAAGGGAACATGAGAAATATTTTTCTCCATTAGCCATCGCTGCCATCTTCATTCTTCTGTTCCAGCACAGACAGAGGTGTCAGCCCCAGCTCACTGGTGTGAATTCAGCTTTCTGAAACAGTCTGTRATTTGCTGCTCTTTTTGTCTTCTTTACCTTTCTTCTTTTCCTTAATATTTTCCTTTGTAGTTTTCCTACAAGAAACACATGGGAGATCAAGACACCAGAACATAACCAGGGGCTTAAACTCAGCTTGCTGTCACCTGACACAGGGCACCACAAAAGGCAAAATGTCATGAATCCCATCTCCAACAGACAGATGCCAACACTAAAATTTCATCAATCCCATCTCCAACAGACAGATATTGACACTAAAACGTCATCATTTAAGTCATTATGACTGGGTGATTTATCCAAACAAGTTATCTGTCACTTTAGTTAAATTTTCTAGGTCATTTCTGGATAAACAGCATCTCCTACCTCTTCAGAAAAACCTACTTACATTTTTCTTTTGCCTTTCTTCAAGAAGCACTTTGGGATGGTACAAATGGATTCTCTTGTCAAAGGTTTCTTAACGAATTTCTTTTTTTGTTTGCTGAGAACATTTAGAGAAGGAAGATTAAATTATTGGGGTTTCTAGCTCTGCAAACACTAGAAGTTATTAAGCACTAATTAAAAAACTGGTAAACTGCTCAAATGAACATACCTTTGCAGTTTGGGCAAATGTTTTATGTACTCTGGCACAGGACAGCCAGCTCGCTGGATAACRTTGGCAATACTGGAAAGGAGAGAAAGGAAGAGATCAACTTCAGTGCTTGGACAAGTAACAAATATTTCTTTGGAAAACAGCAAACCCAACAAAAAAACTGGCTGGTTTGTTGTTGGTCTTTTGTTTTGTTGTSATTTTTTTAAARCAAGAAATAAAGACATTTTACCTCCGTAATAAAGGTTTATCATCCTCTGTAAAGAAAGTGACTGCCTTTCCTCTGTGTCCTGCTCTTCCAGTACGACCTGTCAAACACAAAATTTGCAGAGTAGAGATTTTGTTTTAAACATCTCCCTTTATTCCTCCTCATAGCCCAGCCTCCTGCTGCACGTTTATAGAATAAGGATATACCAAGCAGCCAATCCCCAAACATCATTCCTATTGAATGGAAGCACTATGTCAAACAACTAAATAAGGTYCACAGAATACTGACAAAACATCTAYATTAAAGACCTYAGAAATGRGAAAAAGGAGGTGATTTGTGAGCCATCCCTCACCTATCCTGTGGATGTATTCCACTGCACTCGTTGGCAAATCGTAGTTGATGACCATGTTCACACCTTTGAAGTCAATCCCTCGAGCCAGTAATGCTGAGCAGATGAGCACCCAGATCTTCCCAGCTCTGAAACTCTCCACTACTTTATCTCTCTAAGAAAAGAACAGAAAAGATATTTGCAAACAGCCCAAATAACAATTTGAGAAAAGAGGTGAATTGTTTCCTTAAAGTTGTCATGATGTTAAAGAATAAAACTAAACCTSTGAACAAAAATCTGCAGGATTTGCTGCCACAGTTACATTCCAACACTCTTGCTTTTACCCTTCTTTCTAAAGCATTTCTGGAAAAGATATTAAATCCTCCTACCTGTTGCTGTGTCTTGTCTGCATGGATGACATCCACATTGATGCCTTCATAAATGAGCTCATGGAAAAGCTCTTTAGCCCTCTCAATAGACTGCACAAAAACAAGGACTGGAGGAGCAAAACCCTGCAAAAGAGKAAGTTCATCTCAGGTTCAAAAGTCCTTTTCCTCACAGAAATTGAGACACAGATTTGGGCAATGGTTTAGTGYGTGTCACAGAGAAATGTTTGAGTTGGGAAATTGGGAGTTTCTGACAGAACACAGCTCAGCTGAGCAGAAAGCAGAGCATGCTCAGCCTCTCCAAAATACCTTTTTAACMAGCTCTCTCATTGCTGTTAGTTTTCCTGTCTCAGATCCAACAAACAACAGCTCTTGTTCTACTGTCTCTGCTGCAGAGTTTCTGAAACCAGAAATCCAACAGACTTTAGTGGTTTTTATATACATTAACAAATATATATCCTATGTGTCAATAAATTTATATAATATATATAACCCCCATAAAAATATTACCTGATATACTGCACAACAAAATTTATTTCACCAGTGTACTCTCCCAAAATTTCTGTTTATTTGATGACAAAGTCATTGGCAAAGGAAAGAACACTTTATTCAACAAGAAAGATCTATGTGCCCACACAATTTTTTTCTGGAGGCAAACAACCTGCAGTGCTATGACTAATAACAGCCATAAAACCCAGCAGGCTGATGATGCAAAGAGAACAATTTTTCCCAGGARATAATAAACCCTGGAAAACACCTACCTCGCTCCAACAGACACCAGGACAACGTTGTCCAGGTTGAGTTTACACCACTCCTCCACGTCGTGGGCAAAGGTAGCACTGAACAGGGCCCTCCTGACCAGGTGGGAGGTGCATGCCAGGAAAATTGAAGCCAGTTGCTCCCTGAATCCTGATTTTCCATCCTCAAACAGCTTGTCTGACTCGTCCACCACCAGCCACTCCACGCTAGGAAMAGGAGGTTTGCTTTTCAGGGGGAAAAGTGCCACTTTAGAGTGGCAAAGAATACCTGAAATAGACTCTTGTACCTGCTCAARTCTATTGCTGGAGGATCTTCTTTCAGCAAATAAATGAGTCTGTTGGGAGTAGTAACCAGTACATCTATTAAAAGAAAAAGAAAATGTCAAAAAAGACACAAAATAAACCCAACAGAGCCCTGAGAAACACCAGCTCCAATCCAGTACAAGTACAATTTAACACAGCCCACTTTAGGCTCACTTCCCATTTTTTCCTGACAGCTTTTTCAGCATTGCACAACAGACTGCACCCCTTGAGTGGTTTTAGACATCTCTTTAAAACCACACAGCCCAGAGAGAAAGGTCAGTGACATTTCAAAAATCTTTAGAAGCACTTCAGTTGTTAAAAGTTACCAAATTTCTTAGAAGACTTGGGCCCAAACTTCTTGGCTGCCTCAGCTGCCTTGTGGATCATGTGGATTCTGAAGCCTGTGCCCTCTGCCAGCTTCACCAGCTCCCGGTGGGTCTGAAAAGACAGCAGAGAATGGACTTTCAAACTGAGCTGATGAGCTCTCACATGAATCAAAACTGCCCAGAGTTATCATTTTTATTTMATGACACAGCTTTGTGACAAAGTTATCCCTTGAAATTCTATGTTTGGGACAAACAGATAAACCTCTCGTAGCAATCTCAAGTAGGAAAGGAGGTTTTAAGAGCACCTGAGCATTGGGCAGTTTAAAATATGATCAAAGAATCTYGAGCCTCTAATCTAATCATTTAGATTAGACTCAGTTAATAGATATGTACCTACTCCACACAAGTCAAAAGACTTAAAAGAAAGATTTAAATTAGCTTTTTCTGATATGTGAGAGCAATAAAGTAAAAAAAAAATATTTGCTAAGCTGCTATTTTGGTGATTCAGAGTGAAAACACTGAAGTCTATCAATGTGAGATTCTCTTAACACACACCTGGCTGGCAAGTTCTCGGGTAGGTGATATGATCAGAGCCCTGAATCCTTTGTTCCTGGGTTGTTTCAGATGTGTCAGGAGAGGGATACAAAATGCCAGKGTTTTTCCAGACCCAGTAGGAGCTGAAGCCAGAAGCTCCCGACCCTGTAAGAAAAAAAAAAGGTCTTATATTTCAGTAGSAAAAAAAAAAAAAAGGAGCAAAAATCACATTCTTAGTGCTGCAAACTGACCCATAACACTTTAGGATGAGGGAAATTGTAATGGCCAAGCTTTCAACCCTGAAACAGTTGATCTACCTTTAAAACTGCCCCAAACACAGTCATGGCCACAAATTCAGAATCTCTAAAATCCTACTGAACTTACATGCAGCATGACAGGAATTGCCTGCATCTGGATGGGTGTTGGGACATGGAAGCCTGCAGCTTGGATATTCTCCATGATTTTAGGGTGGACTTTGTACTCCTTTTGAAGCTGATCAAAGGTGGCAATGGGGTCAGGGAGATCTGTTCCCTGAACGTTGATCCTGTGCTGGTTCCTGAAGCGATTTATCTACAAGGCAAAACACAAACTCCTCCTTTTTAACTTAACACCTAAAACTCACCATATAAGGATTCATCTCCTTGCTCTTTCCCCCACACTCAGTCACCCTCCCCACAAGAGGAATCACCATAAATAAACCTCAATTTTCATATCAAACACCCACAAAACAGCAGGAATCTGCTGCTGCATCACAATTCCCCMATCTCACCTTTTCTCTCCTCAAGCGTTCAAGCTTCTCTGCAGTAGGTTTTTTGTCCTTGGCATCTTCAATTTTTGCTTCCAGAGAGGACATCCACTTAATTCCAGTGTTTTCTGAAAGCTCTGGCGTTGATACTGCTCCTGGAAGTTTTAAATAAATTAAAAATCCATTAGTAAAATGCAGACAAGAATTATTTGGAGACAAAAAAAAATGGAAGATGTCCCTGCCCATGGCAGAGGGGTGAGACTGSATGAGCTTTAAATTCCCTCTGAACCCAAACCAGTCTGGGATTCTGTGATGATTCTGTCAGGGATACAYGTGTGGGTATACAAATACCTCGTGTCTTTTTCTTTTTTCTTTTCCCTTCACTGTTTTCTGCCGCTCTTTTCCTCTTTCCTGCCACTTCCCCATCGYTTTTCCCTTCTCCATCCTTCTGCTGCTTCACCTCCTCTTCATCCCCTGCGAGCCCCCAGCCCTCCTCGGCAGAGCCCTGAGGCGCTCCCTCCTTGTTCCCGAAGAAATCGAGGCTCTCCAGCGAGGCGCTGCCGCTGTTCCCTTTAACCACCTGCGGGAGAACAGAGAAAAAAAAGTGAGACGCCACATCCAGGCCCCCGTTCCTCAGCGCCGTGGGCGGGGGACACGGGGCTCCGGGGCCTGAACCGCGCAGGGACCGGCCCCCAAACCCTCCCGAGCCTTCCCCAGCTTCCCGTCGGTGTCCCCGCACCCCGAATCGCCGCGCGTCGAGCCCGAASCGCCGCACATCAAAGCGAGCCCCGGCTCCCAAGCGCCGGAACAGCTCGTGGGTCTCCATGCTGCCCCGCTCCCAGCATGCCCCGCGCCGCCGCCGCCGGAAACGGAGAGCACTTCCGGTGCGGGGCCGGCCGSGTTGCCATGGCAACCGCCCCGCTCGCTGTCATGGCGACGCGTTACCATGGCAACGGCGCTGCCAGGCCGCGCTAGGCCGCGGGAGATGCTGCGGCGACATGTCGCGACAGGGGACAGATTCCTTTCCCCTGTGGGACCTTTCCGGCTCTGCTGCAGTCCGGGAGTCGAGAAGGGAGCGGACAGGAGGGTGTTGTTGCTGCCCTGTGMACAACAACATCACTTAATCCTTGATTTATACTGATACAACCTCACAAGTGTGTTGAAAGTGTTCTTTCTGAAGAAAGAAATGCTTGAGGCCGTGGCAGGAGCAACCCAGCAACTGGCCGAGCTCCTCAGGGCATTCGAGAAAGTTTGCCCAGATTAAGATCAGAATTTATTTAATTGATGTATTTATTCGTTATGATAAACTGTGAGATYCAATAGCAACAGGTAAATCTAGTACTCTCTATCAGATCAAGCAACACAGATTTTTTTCCTGGTTGTTCTTGAAGGAAAAAAAGACAGAAATCCGATTAGCAGCAACAAAAAACTGTTTAATGTAATAAAAGTCTCAAAGGCTAAAGGTTTACATTGCTGGAATCCAAGAGCTCTAAGACATATAGGCCATGGCTGTTCCTCTTGTAACATTCACTACTTTAATAACAAACTTCGAGATGAAAAATTGGGTAAACCTGATCCTCCCCTCCACCCCTCTCTGCCTGATTTATAGCGCTTTTTTCTTTGCCAAACTTTTAACTTCTCAGCAAATGGATTGAAACAGACCCAGGCACCTGGGTGCAGAGCACCACAAGGGTGACAATTCCTTTTTTTGTGTCCTCGGTGGTGTATTTACAGTGAATAAAAGCTCGATTCCACATCCTTGGTGCAGTTCCCAGGCTGAGGCTCCCTCCTTTCTGCTGGGAGCAGTGACTAATGGTTGCTGCGAGAGAATGGGGAAGAATGTGGGGGCATTTGTGTAACAAAGAACTATAAATCATCTCCAATATCCATCACTCACCGAGGGATGCTGTTGGCAGATTCAAGAGCGAGGAAACAGGGAATATTCTCTTCATCTTTCAGCAGGGAAACCCCTTTGTGTCAGGAGTGAGGAGCTCTGCTTCCGAGGGCAGAAAGAGCTGTGCCAGGAGTGAGGGACTGTGGAATATCCTGAGCTGGAAGGGACCACGGGGTCATCCAAACCCAAAATCCCAAAGCCCTTGCACACAYACCCCAAAATCCCACCCTGTGCACCCCTGGAGCCCAAACACTCCTGGAGCTCTGCCCATTCCCTGAGGAGCTTGTTCCAATCMTGACCACCCTCTGGAGCTCATGGAGCTCTTGTCACTCTGCTGCTCCTGCTCTGAGCAAAGTGACCTAAAGCCTGGCAGGGAAGGGCAAAGGATGACTCGCTTTGTTCCCTGCCATTGA
>NW_026623849.1:22724-28786 GCF_030028575.1 Malurus melanocephalus | reverse complement strand
AAAGCACAGAGCCTCCTCACAGGGAGTTCCCACCCCAAATCTGTGAGGAAAAGCACAGAGCCTCCTCACAGGGAGTTCCCACTCCAGCAAACAGGAGACATCAACCTCCCAGCCACATTCAGGGACCAAGAGCATTTCTCGTGTCTTCCTTTGAACCCATGGCCGGGCTGTACGTGCCGAGGAACACGGATCTTGCAGCACAGCGGGGCTGGAAGTGGCCATAGCAGAGGAGGGAAGCATTGCCCGTTCTGCCTGGCGTGGCTGGCAGGATGCCCATGCTGGATGGGGATGTGGGGGAGAGCTCCTGGTTCCATTTGTTATTCCTGTTGGGAATCCCTGGAACCACAGCAGGTATGGGTGGGTGCTGACCCTAACACAGCCCCGTCCCTCGGGGGGCTCAGGGACCCCTCTGTGGGATGTGCCACTCGAGCTGTGCCCAAATGAAGCGTGGAGCTGAAAAAAAACCCCACAAGATGGCAACGCAAATCATCTGAATGCATTTATTCCATCACACACAGAGCCAGGTCCGAGCTCCTCACCTGCAGAAWTCCAGCTGAGCTGGTATCTCCTGTGTCATGTCCRTTTGTTCCACAGGGRTAGGGCAGGAATTACAGGACAGTGRGACTTTCCCCACGCCCTGCCCTCCCTCCTGCCCCGTGGCCATCACTAATATGCACATAAGAGTCAATTAGGCCGGCTGAGCGCACTGGTGACCTCTGATCCCTGCTGTGTCCCCCGATCCATTAACAGGCCCCGAGCCTTTCGCTCTCAGTATGAATTGATGTAGCATCCATTCTCTTGCAGCAAAGAAACATGCGTCCTCATTCAGCTGTCCATTTCCACTTTCTGTTCCTTTGTCCTGCCCTTCTGTTCCCTGTGTTACTAACCTGGTCACCACTTCTTGACCCCACATCCTCGTCCCTCCCAAGGGTGTTGTAATCCCAGCCACTACCAAAAAAACTTTTACTTTTTCCCCATTTACTCACATCTTATTTAGCAAAAAATGGTTTCCAGCAGTGTGGGAGCTTTGATCCCCTATTCAAGAAATCCTTGCAATGTTTTTTTAAAGACTTTCTTTCTAAGGCAAATGAATTCTTCATAAAGGGGGAAATGCTGTGCTGGTTGGGCTCTGTTCATCTGAGGAAGACAAATGATCTGTTTTATTACTTGAAAAGCATAACAGTTGAGTGTGTAGATTTGTGATTTATCTGTAATTAAGAATCCATTTGAGCAGCATATTAATTACAGAGAGGCGAATTAATTTTGCTGAGTAGAAAAGTAAAATCAAAGCCCCTTGAATTAGAAGGCAGCGTAAAATGCCTGAGGTTTTGTGGGGCTCTGCATTACACCTACACTGAGACAGGACAACTCTGGGGTACATTTGAGCTTTTTGACTTCTAAGTTTTAACCCTGGGTCAGAGAAATAAAGTCCAGGGGCTCAGAGACTTTTCCCTGCCCCTGCTGGTGGCTGCTCCCATTGTGCAGCACATGCTGCTCCCTTGCCTCAGGGACCCATCACCAGCAGCAAGGAAAAGGATCTCCAGGTTTGAAAGGTCCCTTGGCTGCTGAGAGGAGGCCAAGCCATRGCAGGGCAGCACCCGGAGGTGCAGAAACCATCAGAGATGCACTGGAGCAGGCAGAGAGGCTTTCTCTGGATGCTGAGCGCGTTTTGAAGTGTTTGGGYGCGGTGCATTGGCTCAGGACAGCAAACTGCTCTGTTCAGAGCTGTTCTGTTCATGGCTCACATCAAACCTTTTCACGGACTGGTGAAGATCCTCTGCGAGCACATCACGGACACCCCACGTCAGCTGGAGATGGGATCAACGCCACGGCACCTGGCACAGGGACTGCTCCAGCTCCAGACCACAGCAGGGAGCTGGCAACGCCTGCAAACAGCCYGGCCTCCCAAGGCAAGCACTCTCTGCATTCCTCAAACTCTGCCAGAGCCCCACCAAACCCTCTGCAAGGCTCCAAAGGCACTGCCCGTGCGCTGTCCCCAGGGAATGACAATGCTGTCGCTTGTGACCCATCCTGGCAGCTCCAGGACCGCAGGGAGCACAGTCCCGGTGTCAGCACAGTCCTGGGTGTCAGCACAGCCCCGGTGCCAGCACAGCCCTGCACTGCTGCTGCTGCCTTTCCTGGTGACATTCCCGCAGATCCGGCCATCTGGCTGGACTGGCAGAACGAGTCTGCAAAGCCACGCTCAGCCCGGGTGCTGTTGTGCAACCTTACATGTGCACACTCTCAGACTTTTTCAGATTCACCAAAATCGCTCAGCTGCATTTTGGTGTCCCTGGGGAGGCTGAGCCTCTGCCTTCAGGGCAAGCAGAACATCAGCTCTTTCACAGGGATGGCTTGGGACTTCCTTTGCTGCTGGCCTGTGAGAGTCCAGCCAGCACCAGAGCTGGCTTCAAATTAATTTGTGCTTCAAATCAAATGCAGCTTTGTCCCTGTGCCCTGCCAYGAAGGARGCTGCAGTTCACATGAARACACGCTGCTAAAGCCTCGTGGCARCCTGTGGATCCTCACGTGCGAGGAATTCCCTTATAAGCAGCTTTGAACTGTAAAATAATCACTCAGCCCTGTAAAACTGAATTGATCATAAATGAACTTTGTCATGGTTCTGCTGGTTCCTTTGCTCCGTAACAACTGTCTCACACACAAACACCACGTGCCTGACAGCAACAGGAGGGAAGAGGGATCTTCCAGGAGCTTCATTTGACATGACATGGCATTTTCCAGCAATTGAATGAGGCAATCATGGCAACTGCAGAAGCACAAACCCCACCCAGGGCTTCTCCAAGCAAGGTGAGCTCTAGCCAGGGACAGTCCCAGTCCCAGCCCCAGCCCCAGCCCAGCAGAGGYTGCTCTGAGAATTTTAGRAYGGTATTTGCCATCCAGAAAGRTATCCTCAGCCAGAGGTTAACCCCAAACCAGAGGAAACTCTCCCCCCACAAAGATACGTGTAGCATCCACAGCATCCTTAGCAGCCCATCCTGCTTTCCCTTTTCACAGATCCCGCTGCCCAGGGATGGGAAGTTTCAGCACACAAAACACTGTTGAGCAACCTCATAAATTCACACCTCTGGGGAAAGTACCATCTGTTATTAATCACTTGTTCTACTCRCATTATTGACTTTATCCTGTCTGCTTCATCACACTCTGCTCCATGGCAGTCACCTGCTCCATCTGTGTTTTCATTTGGATGAATCCTATGCCCTCTTCCCCCCTTTCTTTTTTGGCTCATTTCCCTCTTCCTTCACCAGGTCTCTCTCTAGTGGAATCAATTCTCAAATCCTCCTTTTCCCAAGGTTTTCACTTACCTTCTCTGCAGAGCTGTCTGCAGAGCAGCACCCGCCCTGGACCCTTTACCAAAGGGTTCTTAGCACCCCAAGCTCCATCCCTTCAGTCTGTGACTCTCCTACAGCTGGTGTAGATATCAAGCCCCAAAAGGTATTTCATCAGCTCAGCTGCAGCCTCTCATCTCGTGCCCCTTTCTCCCACCTACTTCCCACTGCCCTGTCCATTCCTCTGCAGGGCAAATTCAAACTGGTGCTGCTTTTGCATCAGCCAGGGAAAGCTAAATCCATTCACTTCACCAAAGTTCCACCCTTTTCCACTGCTGTGCTCAGAGTCACTCAGCTCTGTCAGCTCTTCACCATCTTCAAAAGGTTTTCAGCCCCTCCAGCACATTCTCCCACCTCCCCTCATGCTGCCACAGGCTCAGCATCCAAAACGGATGGGGCTTGGCTCTGGCAGTCCCCTCCTAACTGGTTTCTTTAGCACTCTGCTGCTGAAGGTAGCAGAGGATGAGGGAGAAACCGTGCTGGGCTGAGGGCAACATCATTAGGGCATTGTTAGGAGGGTGAGGACACAGATCTCCCCACTCCTGAGAGCCCCCTGGTATTTTGGGCTGCTACCTCAGGATTCAGGCAGGTGTAAATGGAGATGACCATTGCAAGGGACAGCAGCAGGGACATGCCACCTGTCCCTTTTGGCCTRACCTCTGCCAAACCACCACAGAAAATCACTGTGGAATTCACAGACCACACAGCAGCAAGGGGTTCAGAAGAAAGGGTGTTTAATTATGGTATACATTAAATTAAGTGTCATTCTGAGTATTGGTCTCCAATATCCTGATGGCTTATCCACCATAGGGCAGTTCCTGTCAGTCCCAGCAAGGGTGAGGGTCCCACTGTGYCACACAACTGAGCCAAAGAGCCTTTCTCAGCCCAAAGAAAGCATCCAGTGTTCTCCTCAGCAGTGGTTATCTCTGCTGCTGTCCCCCTCTCTAAACCCCTCTCAGCAGTTGGCACACGCTGCCCAGTTAATGAAAAATCAGCACAACTGGGGAGCAGTAAGTCCATTTACAGAGGAGCTGGTGTCTCACAGAGGGCAGACGATGCCTTTAACATCTTCCATGGCTTCAGGAGGCAGGATTGCAGGGCTTTGGTGTCTGTGCTCAGTGGGTGCCTGTGGGGCTGGATATGCCCTCCCTGCAGAGCTGGGATCATTCACAAGCTGGAGATATCACTGCAGAGYTTCCCATCCAGGAGCTGCTGCCAGCTGAGACAGGGCAGCAGMGTTCACACCACAGCCCCAATTCCATCCATCGGGGCACCACAAGGATGAGAGCTCAGCGAGGAGCCAACAAGGCTCATCAGCAGCTGCTGGAGGTGACAAGAAGCCACCAGTGGTGCCAGTCACTGGGCAGATGAGGCAGTAACCGGGCACCCAACCCCTTCTGTACCCCGAGGGGGGAGAAAAGAGAGGCAGGCTCTGAACCCCAGCTGGGGAAGATCCCAGCAGAATCCCTCGTGGCCTCATTGACTCTGTAGCAGCTCCAGGCTCACCTGGAAGCTGCCAACGTTTCCCAGCAAGCTGGACATGCTCACCAGGCTGCCGAGTCCTTCCCCACCCCACCAGAGCCCATCTCAGAGTCCCCAAAAGCAGGGAAGACCACTGAGATTGATTCCTAGAGGCCGTTGTCCCCACATGGATCATCCAGGTCCTGCCAGGGCTCCACTCAGCTCTCCCTGTGCCCTTCCTTCACTTGGGATGTCACCGTGCAGGGGACACGTGTCTGCCTGTCCTCCTGCCCACCAGAGCCCAGTGTCTTTGTCAGCATTGGAATTAACTCATTTAAAGGAAAAASAAAAATACAAAACCAAAACCATCCTCAGCTCTGACCTTTACCATAACAAAAAAAAAGGAAAAAGAGAAGATATTCAGGACCAATATATACAGATGGGGGGATTGCACTTAATTACAGTAGTTTACATCCATTGGACAAAATTTACTTCTTTTTTTATATAAATCTGTATGTATAGGAGTGGGGAGAGGGGAGGATGGAGCAGACTGTACCTATATTTACAGTTTAATTGGCTCAGTTCAACAACACATGCAACTCCTCCCTCCAAACGCCACGTAACAGACCCCGGTCCCTCTCCGTCCGCCGAGTGCAGGAGTTTAACTCAAACATGGTCCATCTTCCCCTCCTGCCACTTCCCARCACAGCCCGTTCCTCGCTCCTCGGGAGAGCCTCTTGGACGGCGAACACTTCAGAAAAAAAAAACATCCCCGAGACCAATCTTGGAAATACTGYGTGGAGGGAAGGAGAGGCGGGTCCGGGCGGTCCCGGCGGGCGCGGAGCCCCGAGCCCCGGCTCCGTGTGCGGCTCCTCGCTGCTGGGCTGCGCTCCGCTCCGGCGGGCGGCTCCCGGGCTCTGCGCGCAGCTCGCCGCCGGCATGTCGTGGAAAATGAGATCCCGTTGCTATGTGCAAAAGCAGCGAGGTGTAGAGCATCACCAGGCTTGCAGGGGACACTGGGGAGAGGAGAGAGAGCAGCGCAGTGAGCGGCAGGGGAAAGAGGTGTCACCTCCTGCACTTCCCCGTGACCTTGGTGCTGCCCCGATGGGGAGGCAATGGGAAAATGCTTTCTGAGMCAGCTATTGCCACCCCCTCCCAACAGGAATAATAAAAAAAAAAGGGTCTGTCTGTGCCCAGGCTGCTGCAGAGGTGGTGCCACGCAGCCCAGGAGCAGCCAGGCGTGAGGCTGAGCTC
>NW_026623849.1:20419-22059 GCF_030028575.1 Malurus melanocephalus | reverse complement strand
ACATCCACCCCACTGCAGGGGCCCCTTCTCCACCCCTCTCCATCCCTGGGGTCCCCCCAGCCCCACCGGGGGTGGGGGTGACCTTGTGGGCTGGAGCACACAGCAAACACCATCAGGTGGAGATAAGGAGACGCCAGGAGCCTCCCTGACGTGTCATCAGGGGCTGGCCATGGCTATCAGGTGTTTGCCCACGTAATAAACATGGTGGCCTGGCCTCAAGCATTGTCAAAGGAGCCGGGAGGCGTCTGCCCCTTCCAGGTCTARTAACAGCACCTGATAAGAGACCCACAGCAAGCGAGGGCAGAGCTGGGGGGGACCAGGGAYCTCCCTCCGGCTCTGTCCCCCTGGCAGGACCTGGAGCAGCCACCACAGAGCAGGTTTTGGGGTCTGGTGGGTGCTGCCCTAACAGCGAGGCAAAGGGTGGAGGAGCCAGGGCACCCAGTAGTCCCAGACAATCATAGAAATCCAAATCCCCCAAAAATGTTCATGTATTTGAGTGATCTGGGGGGGTGAGCTGCATTTATGGGGCCCCCATGCAGCCTCTGTCACACTTCATTCACCTCTGGCTAATGAAACCAGTGACCRCCAAGAAAGAAATCCATGCACAAAGATAAATCTCTCCAGCTTTAGCTTGGGCATCCAATGTTAGGAAAAGTGACCCTGGGGGCTGGGAGGGTTCGCTGTCAGGGACAGGGGTCAGATCCTGGATGTGCTGGGGATAATGAGGGGGTGGGTGCCCCTTTGCCAYAGCAGGTGAAGGGTCCTGGCCCCATATCCCCCCTCGTGAGCCCTGACACCTCCTCCTGCTTTCATTAAAAATGCTGGAGRGAGAACCCCCCGGGAGCCCCAGCCCCGGGCAGCGCTGGTCAAGGTAGGCTGATCGCAGGGCCCGCAGGCGGCGGGGATGGCCGGGCTCTATCTCCCTGCCAGGGACATTTCCTGTGTCCCGCGGCTCCCGCGGCCAGCCCGGCATCAAAGGCACCAGAAGTCGATTAATCAGGGCCAGTTCGGGCTGAGCGCGCAGCAGATGGGCCGATAAAGCTGCACGGAGGAAATGGTGCTGCAGGGGCGGCCGTGCCTCAGTGGTCACCCTGGGACCAGCAAAGGGTGGGATCCCCGGGGGGGATGGTGCTCATCACCCCTTTCCAAACACCCCAAACAYCCCTCACACCTCCCCTTTGCAGCCCCTTCCTTCACYCTCACCAGGGGTCTCACAGCAATCCCACACCGTATTTACTCTGTGGTCATTGCAGACATTTTTTTCCCGTCCCCTGTCAAATCTCAGGAAGAAAGTTTATCTGAATGCAAGTTCAAGGCTCTCTCTTATTTATCTAGCGATCAATAAGGGCCACATATTTCCCACAGTCCCCAGAGCTGGCTCTCAGAAAGGGACTATTGTCTAAGGAAAGCCTCACACACCTGATTTGAACCAGGATAAGTCCGGCCTTACACCTGCAGTGGGCAGATGATAAAGGTTTATGGGTTGGGGGAAGCTGGGGAGCACTGCACTCCCCTTGGCTCCAGCCAGGGTTGATCCCACTGGACACAGGCAGCACAGCCAGCTTGGTTTGGTTTGCCCTTCTCAGCCCAGCAGGATGCTCCCACTCCCATGGAGCTGCCCCAGGGATGAGCAGGGCCTG
>NW_026623849.1:9457-19480 GCF_030028575.1 Malurus melanocephalus | reverse complement strand
TCATTACCTGCTTACTGGAAGACATGTTGGTGAGCGTGCTGATGCTGCTGGTGTCCGTCACCACCATGGCCGAGGGGAAGCGCGACGTGTGCGAATACTGGGGGGGCTCCTGTTTGTGAGCGTACACTGCCGAGAGGAAGGGACAGGTCAGGGAACAGCCACCCCCAGCCCTACCCTGGGGGCTCAGAACCCCGCTACGGTCCGGGGGTGCTGTGGGAACGGGCAGCACGGAGACAGGGAGGAGTTAAAAGGAGCCACGGGAAGAACCCGCTGCTTGCTGCGTTCTCAGGCAGCAGCTCACCCTCAGAAAGTCATGGGGATCGARAGGACGTGGCTGAACCAGACGGGTGGAGTGGGGGAAGGAAGGGACAGGGCGGGATGTGACCACCCCGCACCACTGAGCATCCCATGGGCTGGAACCACCACAGAGAGGAGCAGCCAGCTCGGGCAGGGCAGAGCAGGAGGAGAGCACAAGCTGGTTTTCCCATCGGAATTCATTCCCAGAGCCCTCCGCAGCTCCCCCCGACCCTTACTGTGCGAGTTCTGCAGCTGGGTCACGGTGGCCATGAAGGGCTGCTGCGCCATGTGCCCCGGGGACTGCTGCATCAGCGGCTGCTGGTGCGGGCTGTGCAGCTGCTGCGAGAACTGCACGGGCTGCAGGGCTGCCAGGCTGCCGGCCACGCTGTTGATCACCGGGACACTCTGAGCCTGCGACGTGTTCAGACCTGGGGGCAGCGAGAGAGCAGAGCGGGATGTCAGCATGGCACAGCGGGCAGTGTCCCCTCCCTGACACACTCAGAGGTGACCTCGGGGCGCACTTACTCTGGGCGATGGCCATGACTCCCGAGAGTGGCGTCATGATGAGGTTCTGGGACTGCTGCGGGTTGTGGTGGGACAGGCTGTGGATGTTGGTCAGGGTGCTCACCGGGGGCAGCCCGCCTCCCGACACGGAGATCTGCAGGAGCAAGGCAGGATGGCACCGTCAGAGCTCCCGCTTTGGGGATCAGCAGAGCCCCCTCCCCAGAAATCACTGGGGCTTCAGCACCCACAGCCCCGGGGTGCAGATCCCAATTAAAGCACCTGCACTTGGCGTTAACACACAGCAAAGCAGCCCTGGGAAGGAGGACCTGGCTGGCACTGGCTTCCAGCTCCACTGGAGCATGGCATCGGGACACGGCACAGCCCGAGCCTTTGCCAGTTTGTCCCCCGAGTTCAAGCTCCAGCCCTCGGGGACAGCTGACGACTCTCAACACTCATTAACTTCCARCCATCGTGCTTTTAGGGGAAAGTGGGACCTCTAAATTCAGGAAGGTGATGAAAAATGACGGAATGCAGATTAAAAGGGCCCCGTGGTGATGATCTTAGTCACCAGTCTGGCAGGATACTGGTGAGACGGGGAGGGTGTGCACAGCCAGAGCCAGTGCCCGGGGTTTCGGGCCAAAGTTTAGGGATCAGACAAAGGCAGCTGGCACGTGCTGTGAGGACTGGAGCTGGTCCCCAGGACACACAAGTGCTTTATTTCTTTAATTGCTGCACCTTCCCCTAATCCCTCTCATCAGCCCTCTTGCACTGAGCGACCTCGATCCCGACTCGGAGCCATCCCCGCGGCCCTTCGGGTGACATTTCTGGACACCGGTTCCGAGCACCTTGTTTATTTTGCACATGTGAGCTGGAGATAGCGACTGAAACAAATCCATCAATAAATTCCAAAGCCCGGGAGTGACTCACATTTCCTGATCCGGTATTTTCCACTTTCAAAGTCCCTTCAAGGCCGGGTTACGGCACACTCGGCTGCACAAGCCAAACAGCTCCCGGCAAGCACACGCCGCTCGCCCGCAGCCCCGGCTCCTCTCACGGGCTGTTTAGCCCCAGAGCGCTGCACCTGCATTGTGCATGACTGGAAAAAACCCTGCGGGCACCAGACCCTCGGGCTGGACCCTCTGGCACTGCCAAAGTTCAGGCAAACTCTGAAAGAGCGAGCCACCAAAGATCTCTGCAACCTCAGAAATGCTCTTTCCTGAAAGATGCAGCAACTTCCTTGGCAGCTCCTCGTTTCATGTGGGGCATTGAAGGCACATGTTTACTTACTAGAAACCACAGCCTACAGCATATTTCTATTAAACCTCGAGCAAGCAGCGGCTAGCCCTGCCTGGAGATGGGAGATAAGCTGGCAGAGCCACGGTCCCGTGTGGTCCCCACGGCGCTGGGCAGAGGCTGAGCCGCGGGGAGAGCTCCTCTGCTGCACCTGAGCTTTTCCCAGTTTGATCTGCTCCCTTTCCTTCTCCAGTGCTGCCCAGTCCCTTCCAGGGGTCTCCCCACTGGTCCCAGGAGGTGACAGGGGGTGCTGGCACCGTGTCACCCATGGGGACCCCCACCCCGGGCACACTGTGCCGCCGCCGCCGTCTTTATCCCTGACTCATTTTATGGCTTCCAGGCTGAGGGTTACGAGGCTCAACACACCCCTGAGGCGATCTGGGCGTGCTGGGACAGAGGGACTGCGCTGGGGGGGCTGGGGTGACGCGCTGCACTGTGCCCCCAGCTTGGCAGGGAGCGCTTGGTTTTACAGGGTGAGTGCCTGGAGACCCCCTCCAGTCAGAAGGAAAGGCACGATGAAATGGTGCCACGGCTGAGGGAGGGGACAGTGAGCCCCTCCACAGTCACCCAGCCTCGCCAGGAGACTGACAGCATGGCCCAGGAGGGACAGCCCTCTGAAAATGGAAGTGAAAACCGGGCAGGAACCGGCTTGGCCCCGTCACCCAGTGCCATGTTTGACTTTCGATTTCAGCAGGGAAAAAAAAAAAACTGTTCCCGGAAAAGCAGCAGTTGCACACAAACCTCTGCCAGCCTGCTGCAGGGACGGGCTGTGCTCTGCTATCACATCCCATCCTGTCCTGACCCAAACTCCTGTACCCTCTCCTTTCCCTGCTCCTGTACCCACCCATCCAAGAGCTTTGCACCAGGAAGGGGCACCCCGAGTGCTCAGACCCTTCCACAGCCCTGCAGCACCAGCACAGGGGGATGTCCGGCCCCACAGGGATGCTGATGTCCATCTCCACTCCTGCCATGCTTCTCTGCCCATAAAACCCCTGCAGAAAAGCCCCAAGGACGTGGCAAAGGGGATGGGAAGAGGCAGCACAAGCAGCTTCAGTCCCCTGGGTGACACCCGGGACAAGAAGGTCCCTGCTCACAAGGAAAGCCCAGACCTGGGGAAGGCTCAGTGAAAAAGTAATGAATGAGTATTTTATCGATACCGTGTCACTGGCAAGAAAAAGCAAACAGTGACCCACCCAGCGCGTCCAGCGTGCGATCAATGAACCCCCGGGCTCTGCCAGATTCATCCCGGGAAGCTCTGGRTGTCACACACACCGGGAGCGCCGCCTCGGGGGCGGGCGGTGGGGACAGCGTCACCCCGGTCCCCCACAATGCGCCATTGTTCAACCTGGCCGCGTGTGAAACCCGGGGAAAGCGTGTTTGCTCTGCCCGCTGCGCCCTCTTATCTTATCAGCGCCGCCGCCACAATGGGCCAGGTGTACTCACCATTTTACCGTCGGGAGAGAGCAAACCGTGGCCCGGGTCCAGGCCGGCCGGGGAGACCTGCTGCAGGACGGCCTGGCTGGTGGTGACCATGGCACCGCTGCCGTGGTGGCTCATGGCCCCCGAGGATGCCACCTCGCCGCTCGCCGCCTGGCTGTAGCGCACCCCTGCAAAACATTGGTGTCACCGTGGGCACTGCCAGGCTCTGTGCCCACCCTCCCTGTGGCACCAGAATGAAAATGTGCCAAGCTGTGCCCAGCTCCCACACCCATGGCACTGTTTGCTCGAGCCCTCCAGCATCCCATCCCAACCCTCCCCACAACTGTAGGACACACACCCACCACCCAAAGCAGACCCCAACCCTCTGCTGCCCTGGAAAGAAATCTGGCTCTGGCACAGCTCTTCTATATAAATATATTTAATTTGGCTGAAGCAGCCCGCGCTGATAACCATATGATCAGCCATGTGTCATGGAAAGGCATTCTACAGATCACAAATAATTAACCGAGGAAAACCCATGGGAAACAACAGTGTCCTTTACGGGGCTGCCTTGACAACTACAGTGAGAAGACATTTATTWGGAGGAGTCCAGCCCTGTGCTCCCTGCCAGGTTCGCTGAACTGCCCTGGGATCGAAGCAGTGGGTGATGGACAGACAAACCAGGCAATTCTGGCAAAAAATCCACAAAAAGCCCACCCTGCAGCCACCCTGACCACCAGCACAGGGCACAGGGACAGCTCCTAAAAGAGACCACACAGGAGGTCAGCCCATGGCATCAGTGAAGAATGCTCTGAGGACTATGCTAAAATTAATCTATAAATCAAGGAAAAGCAAAGAAATCATAACTGGAGCTTGCCACCAGCTCCAAAATCACCCCACACCCTGCACCAAAACCACAACACGGCCACCCCGCCATCGACTCCGAATTTTCCCCATCAGCTGGTTAAACACGTCGCACAGATAGGAATCTCCTCAGCAGGTCTGGCTCCTGATCATTTCCCAGCAAACCCCCTTTATCCCTGATAATAAAAGAATGTCCTCTGGCAGGTGGATATTTGCCGGCCCGAGTGGACGTCCCCGCCGTGAGCAGGGTAAACATTACTCAACCGGGGCACTGTCACTCGCATTCTTCCCGCGGCCCCGGCCCCGCAGAGGGTGCTTCACCCTGGGCTGGGATCCCAGCACTGCTTAAACAATGGCAGGGAGATAAAATAAAACCCTTTCTTCTTCTTCTGGGCGTGATCTGAGAGATAGACGGGAGCGCAGACGGCTCCTCTCGGAAAGAAATCAGAGTTTCTGCTGCTCTTTTGGGGGCAATAAGAACCAAAAAAAAGTCCATTTTAAACACAATGCCCTATCCAGCTGAGGGGGTGATAACCCGTGAGCAAAGCTACCCAAAGTGGTGAAGTTGGCTTCAAAACACACAAGAGGTTAAATGCTGATTTTCAAGCTCTTCCTTGCAACCCCAAGGACAAGACTTTGATTGTTTGAGGAACAATAACCAGCGCCGAGATTCCGAGATAGGCTGGGGACTGAGATTTTGGGTCTCTAGATAAAACCACTGAAGACTCCGAGTCTTGAAGAAGAGCCTTGATGAAGATTAACTCCCCCAAGGAGAGCAAGGCTGGGCTCTGGGGCTGGTGACAGCGGTGCCACTCCCCAGCCCCACCAAGGAGCCTGCCCAGAAACTGATGCTGAGCAGGGAGAAGCTTCTGCCAGGGCAGAAAAACCTTCCTCACTGGGTTTTCCCCATTCCTAGAATGAGCTGTTATTATTTACGTGTCCCCAGGGTTGGATTTGGGCAGGTCCCATCATTAATTTTGGGAAGGCGCTACAAGGCATTGCTGCTGTCACTGCTGCAGCACACRGAGCTCCCTGATGATGGTGGTGCCTTTCCTCCGAGCTCCTYGGCCTCCCTCATTCTCTGAACCCCRAAATCCAACCCTCCCCTGGTGGCACAACCCCTGGGATGTCCCCACAGTGCAGGGGACAGCTCCAGCTGCCCCTACCAGGACTGTAGAATTCCTCCTGGAGCATCCAGGGTTTATGAGCTGGGCTCAGACAGCTCAGAGCCGGCTCTCCTGCTGCTCTCTGTGCCTCCACAGCTGGAAGCAGCCCTGGTGCAAAGGGATTTATTCCCCCTCAGCCTCTTCCCGAGGATGCTCGGGAGAGGAGCCTGGATGGGGATCACCGGGAATGGCTCTGGCGGCGGAGCCTTCCCTCCTCAAGCCTTTTTTTTTTTTTTTAACTGGAGCTACAGCCGTAAAATAAAAGTCAGTTTATGGGATGGGCCATTGTGTGGCCCCTGAGCTGCACAGCCCATGGAATGTTTTACTGCTCTCCCCTGCCCCAAACGAGCCACAGGGTCCGGCTCCCACAGCCATAACCCCATTCCAGCAGAGGGATGGGGACAGCAAAGGGACAACCCCCAGGGCAGGGGGGTCCTGTGCATCCACAGACACCCCCTGCACCTCTCTGCTTCTCTGGGGTGCCAGAACCACCCTCCTCACCCAGCTTTTGGGGTGGTGAGGTGGGAATTTAAGGCACCAATTGGGATCTTTATCATTCCCATCACAGCCTTGTGCCATTTCTCAGAACACGCCAGTCCTGTGCCTTTGGCAGCAGTGAAGCAGTTTGGTTCTGCTCTGCTATAAGTCATGTGGATATAAATAAATTGTATTTTTTTTTCATATAAATAAATTGTATTTCAAAAAACCCCCACTTTTCTGTACTTTTAACTGTCCTTCTCATGGGAGCCCTGCTGCCACAGCCCATGGGACCTCCCATGTGTGCTACTTCCCCCAGACCTTCACCAATGTCCTGCACATCACCAGCAATGCCAAACCCCAAAACAGACCCCAAAAAAGTCACCGGTGAGCTGGTGGCAGCAGGGATTCAGCTCTGCTCTCTGCCTGACCCCCCAGGATGCAGCTGCCAGGTGAGAAAGCGGGGTGAGAAATGTGAAGTGTGATTTTTGGGGTCACGCTGGACTCAGCGATGCTCCACCCACTGACACCATGGACAGCCAGGTCACTGATGGGACATTTTCACCTTCCCAAAATTCCAGTCCAGACAGCACYGAGGGCAGCTCTGATTTTTGGGCTGCCACTCAAATTGTCCCTAAAGTGTTAATCTTGCTCAGTTACAGAGGTGCATAGTTTATATCCATTATAAACCCGTTTATGGGGACTGGACCCTCCCATTTCGCTGCTGTCATAAAGTTCTAATTACCCCCATAAAACAGGGAAAAGCTCCTAACAGTGCACTGTACCCACCGAGCCCCACAATGCCCCCGACAGTAAAATATTACAACCTCTGGCACCGGGTCCCAGCAAGAACCAGCACCCCAAAAACTCCAGAAAGGATCCAGGTACAGACTGGGGGCACCCCCGGAGTGAGGGATCACCGGCGGGCTTTTCTCTGAAGGAAAATTAAAGCACTTAAATTGGGTTTTAGGAAAAACCTCAGGGGTGGGGCTGGGTTGTTTTTACGTTTGTCTCCATCTATAGAGATATCTAAATGTATATAAATAAATAATGTATTTTAATATATATATATATATATGAATGTATATATATAAATAATGTATTTTAATATATATATACATAGGTGTATATAAATGTGATTGTTCTGATATTTGCAAAACAGGGATGGATGGATGGAGGGAGGGATGGATGGATGGATGGATGGATGGATGGATGGATGGATGGATGGATGGATGG
The DNA here is from genome assembly GCF_030028575.1 of Malurus melanocephalus. Classification (NCBI taxonomy): domain Eukaryota; kingdom Metazoa; phylum Chordata; class Aves; order Passeriformes; family Maluridae; genus Malurus; species Malurus melanocephalus. Next base: position 12,224 of record NW_026623849.1, on the reverse strand, counting down.
ATGGAGGGATGGAGGGATGGATGGAGGGATGGGTGGGTAAATCACACTCTGACCCATGGGTGAATCACACCCACACCCCGTGGACCCCCCAGGACACCCCATGTTGTGGGCAGCCCTTTGTATGCGGGGTGGGAGCGGGGGGCGGGCGCCACTGCCCCTAATCTCATCAATGCCCCGATTGTCTTCGGGGCTCTTGAAGATAAAAATGGCATAAGCCAGAGTCTACGGCATGGCACCGAGATAAAGCCCCGAGTGACCTTCAAATCAAACAGGGAGCCAAGATTGCTGATAAAACCCAGAGTGAGGGAAAAGTCCAGCCTCTGAGAGAAGCCTCTGAGATAGGAAGGCTTTAAGTATTTACCTCCAAATAGTTAAAAACTACAGCTCGAGGCTTGACAGATGGATCCCCGAGAAGAGGCCGCAGGATGTTTGACTTTTACAGCTCCCATCCCTGCCCCGCTGTCATTCCGCCTTTTGCAMGACCCCATTGATGTCCCAAGGAGAGGCGCTCCCCCTTTGTCCGGGCACGGCAGAGCTTTGCAGCTGCCCCAAAGCTCCAGCCCCATCGTTTCCTGCCAGGACACGGGGAAAGCAGGGCAGGGCCGGGCTCAGCGCCGTCATTAAGCTGTTAAAGCATTGAGCGGCCCAGACGCCGCCGCAGCGGGGCAAGGACAGTTCAAATCCCAGCATGGACGGCCGGGATGGGGTCAGCCAGGCAGCGGGGACAGCACCAAATGTRCCCCACCACCCCAAACATCCCTTGAGGAGGCTCCAGCAGCGACAGACCCGGCGGTGTTTTGGGAGCTGTTGGATCCAGCTTGATCCAAGCACCCTAAAGCAATCAAGGCTGAGCKCCATCCCTGCCTATCACCCCCAAATCATCCCTAAAACCCCACAGCAATGCCCATCTCCTCGGAAAGGCCCACGGATAGCCAAGAAATTCCCACATCCGAGCCCCCCTGACCCCTCCGGAGGGGCCCTTCCCCGCAGCCATCACTCCTGCCCCGCTCAAAAGCCCCTCGGAATGGGCTGTCACCGGCCCTATAGCCACGGCCGGCCCCTGCTGGCACCGCTCCGACGGCAAAATAAAGGTTGGGGCTTAACGGCCCTCCAGCCCCGAGATAAATGCCCGCGGTTACAGTAATTGCTGTCCCCTAATAGAAGAAAACAAAGGCTCTCGGGGGGTGCCCCATGAGCGCTGGCAGGCCGGGGGCACATCAAAGGCAGCGGGCTTCGTTCAAAGCCCCGGCTTAATTGTCAATTAAGCATGCACGGGGGGACAACGCCGTGACAATGCGGGGCTGCATGCTGGTGGGGCATTGTAAAGCCCGCCGCGACACCGAAAACAGCTGATTCTGCTGACAATGTGCTTGTAGGGCACCTTGTAAGCAATCAGCCGGTGACAGGAGGGCAAATCCTCCCCGTCCCAGCCATTGTGCGGGGCATTCCTGGGGCAGGGTCACATTTTGGTCACCGTTGGCCGTGCCCCGGGATGCTGCCGGTTCTTCCCAGGATGGGGAGCCGCCCAGAAGCATCTCCTGGGACTTTCGGGGACTGTCACCCGCTGTCACCGCTGGACCGGTGTCCAGCCACCCTCCGGCCGCGTCCCGGCCCCGCACCTCCCGTGGGGACTCTCCGCCGCTCGGGCTCCTTTTTGAATTGCCTTTGGAACGGGCTGGGTGTGAGCTCCGAGCCGGGCAGGGTCATTTCCAGGCGGTGGCTGGCTCCAGCCTCCCCGGTGTCCGAGGGGGACGAGGGGCGGTGGGGACGCAGCCCCCGCGCCGACCGCCACCACCGATCCCCGTGCCCGGGGCTGCCCAGGGGACAATGGGGATTGTTCTCCCAACAATTCCTGTCGCCCTGAGGAGACCCCCGGGTGTGCAGCCCCCTCCCCGGGTGTTATCTGCTGCTCCAATCCTCCAGGAGCACAGGGATGGTGCAGAGTCACGGAGCAGCCTGGGGAATCTCTGACACTGAGGACACTGCCACAGCTTCCCACGGGCTCCAGCACCCCCAAAACCAGGGCTCCCCAGTGCCCAGCACTGGCACAGAGAGGCAGGCTCGGGGCAGCTCCTCCTGCCCTGCTGGGCACAGCYCCTCCCTGCCCGGCCGAGCCCGCACAGAGCTCCCGTGAGTGATTTCAACCAACCAAGCAAGCACTGATTTATCCCGGGCACGCCAGAAATCCAGCCTGGCCACAACACCGCACATGCTCCTCTCCATCACCATCCCTCACCGAGGCTGCAGCACGGACCAGGGGCAGCAGCATCCTCTCCCTCTTTGCTTCCCTCTCCCCAGCCAAGCTCTTCCAGCACCCCCCGAGCAGCGCCTTACCTGGCATTTTGCTGGGAGGGGAGGCGCTGGGCTGGTTGTGGTGCGGGGAGCCGTGAGACAGCAGCAGGTTCATGCTGTGCGGGGGCTGGCCGGAGCTGTAGGCGTCCATGGCCARTTTCTGGCGGAAAGCCTCCTCCTTGCGCCGGTTGGCGAACCAGTTGTAGACTCGGACCTCCGTCACCAGGTTGGAGCCCAGCCCGTGTGCCTTGGAGGGGGACACTCCTCGCTGCAGACACTCGGCCCTGCGTGCGAGGGGACACATTGGAACAAGGGATGACCACAGATCTGGGAGAGTTTCAGCCCTTCCTGCAAGCCCGACTGCTGTCTGCAGCTACAGCCGTTCTGTAAAAGCCATCCCAGTTCCCTCTGACAGTGCTGGAACACTGCAGCAGCATCCCTGTGGTGTCAGCTCCACTGCATCCCTGTGGTATCA
>NW_026623849.1:5170-8211 GCF_030028575.1 Malurus melanocephalus | reverse complement strand
CCCATCCCCGCCCAAGCACGGCGCTCACTGTGCCCCAAACACCACCCAGATGGGGAAAACACGGCAAGAAGAAGCCTGGCAGCTCAGCCAAGCYGTGCCACAAACCAGCAGCCAGGGCAGCGAGCCGGGAGCCGGCATCTCCCGCAGCTCTGGGAAGGCTGTGGAGCAGGGCAGGCAGCACAGGCAGCGTGGCACAGCCCCTACCTGTTGCACTCCTCCACCAGAGATTCGCGCTCCTCCTTGCTGGGGTTTTTCTGGCGCTCGTAGGCTTGGTACAAGATTTGCTGGGAGGCCGGCCCCCACTTGAAGCGATTGCGCCGCATCTTCTTGCTGGGGGTTTCAGAGCAGGCGTCGTCGAGCTGGGCAGCCCCCTGGTTCTGCTGATTGAACTCTGGAAAGAGAAACAGCAGCTGATCCTGACTGCCTTTGTCTGTCATATTTCCACAACCCTGGACTGTCTGGTTGAACTCTGAAAGAGAAAGGAGCAGACGTGAGCTGGCCTGTGGCCACTGCCCGGAGTCACTGTCCCCCCGTGTCCCCTCGGAGCGAGCCAGCCCTCCCTGTCACCCTCCCTGCCACCCCTCCCTGCCACCCTCCCTGCCACCCATCCCGGGCACTGCCAGCCCGCCGCCGTCCCTGTTTAATGGGGAGGCATGTGCAGGGCACGGTTCTGCCATGCATATTCATGCAAAAGGCTCCCGCCAGCCCGCGCTCGTTTGGGGAGGATTTTTCCAAGCGAGGAGCTGGGCAGAACGACTGCAAAGCCCCCCGAGAGGGTGCCCCTCTGCCCTCCCAGCCCAGCCCAGCGCCGTGCCCGGGGCGGGCAGCACCAAAGGTGACCTTCGGCAGCCGCCTCGGCCCCGCCGCTTGTCACCGCGGCAGTAAAGRGAGATTAATGGCAGCGTTTTATTATTGCCACTTTTGCAGGGGAATTCTCCCTCTTTTTATAATGGCTTTTCCCCCCCCGGTGACGCGGGGGGGAAGCGCAGGGCAAGGCTGGAGCGGGCTCTGTTTGCTCTAACGTCTCAAGGTGTGTTTTCAGAGCAATGGTATTTGGTGCTAAAGCCTTTTCTGCACTTCCCGTCTGTTGGATATTGCATCCTTTTGGAGCAGGGAGGCAGAGCCTTTTCTTGGGGAATGTCAGTGCCACTCGGGGCTGCTTTGAGTGCTACAGGGTGAGCCCAGGGCAGGGAGGAGCAGGAGAGGCGGTCTTGGTCAAAATAATGTGTGCTTGGTCAAAATTATCTGCGTTTTAAACAGCACAGACTGCCCCAAACCCTGCGATGGACAACAACAATTCAGCGGGTTTTAATTTTCTTTCTCTAAATTTTTGGTGCTTAGCTGAAGAAAACAAGCAGGTTGAGAAATAACGAGAAGGGGCAAAAGTGGGAAAGGCACCTAATTGCGAGTCGTCATTAATTGTTTTCCCAGCTCTTTAAAATACAAATATACAGAAATTCAGCTGCGTGAACGAGCCGCGGGGAACCCCATCACCAAGAGGGGCTCTCACTCAGTTTTCCTGCAGTTTTACGTGGAAAACTGTTTTGGGGAGACGCTGGACAGCTGGATCCCGAGGGCTGTGGTGGCACCCAGGGGCAGGACCGGGACATGGGGACCCCATCTCGTCACCCCCATCCCCATAATGGGCAATGGGTACTTACGGCGGAGGATCTCCCGCTGCTTGCGGACGTACCACGTGTAGAGGGCAGCTCTCTTTTGGGTTTTCATGGGGGTGCCCTTGTTGAGGTGCTGCGAGAGGTGGGACTGGTTGAGGCCGGTGACATCCACCACCTCYCGCTGCGGGATGTTGTGCTGCTGCATGTAGCCCTTGATCATCTTCGCTGCCCGCCACGGGTCCTCGCTGCGGGCAGGGAAAGAAAGGGTTAATATCTGCTGCCAGGGGAAAAGGGCCCAGTGTTTGCTTCTTGCCGTGATGGAAATCCACCACCACCACCATCGATCATCATCATCATCATCATCATCATTATTATTATTATTATTAAAGAGTTTCAGAAGGACACAAAACCCTCTGAGCTCGTGTTTCACCCCAGTCCCCCAAAACAGCCCTGTCCGGCCCTAGGGCTGGTGGGATGGGGGCTCACACCCGTACTACTACTACTATTATTATTATTATTATTATTATTATTATTATTATTATTACTATTACTATTACTATTACTATTACTATTACTATTACTATTACTATTATTAAAGAGTTTCAGAAGGACACAAGACCCTCTGAGTGTATGTTTTCCCCCCAGTCCCCAAAAACAGCCCCGTCTGGCCCCAGTGCTGGAGGGATGGGGGCTCACACCCATATTGCTATTATTAGTATTAATTATTATTATTAGTAGTAGTACTAAAGTGTTTCAGAAGGACACAAGACCCTCTGAGCTCATGTTTCTCCCCGGTCCATCAAAACAGCCCCGTCCATCCCCAGTGCTGTCCCATGGTGGGATGGGGACTCATACCCATATTGCTATTATTATTATCATTACTATTTTATTTTATTTTATTTTATTTTATTTTATTTTATTTTATTTTATTTTATTTTATTTTATTTTATTTTATTTTATTTTATTAAGAGTTTCAGAAGGACACAAGACCCTCTGAGCTTGTGTTTCTCCCCAGTCCCCCAAAACAGCCAGGTCCGGCCCCAGTGCTGGTGGGATGGGGGCTCATACTCGTATTATTAATGATAATGATAATGATAATGATAATGATAATAATAATAATGATAATAATGATAATAATGATAATAATGATAATAATGATAATAATAATAATGATAATGATAATAATAATAATAATAATAATAATAATAATAATAATAATAATAATAATAATAATAATAATAATAATTTTATTATTAAAGTGTTTCAGAAGGACACAAGACCCTCTGAGTTTGTGTTTTCCCAAAGTCCCCCAAAACAGTCCTGTCCAGTCCCATTGCTGGTGGGATGGGGGCTCACACCCATATTGCTACTATTATTATTATTATTATTATTATTATTATTATTATTATTATTATTATTATTATT
>NW_026623849.1:0-4059 GCF_030028575.1 Malurus melanocephalus | reverse complement strand
TTTTTTTTTGTCCTGAATGCAGCTTGAAAACAAAGCTGGTTGGATCCACGGCAAAAGTACCGGAGCAGAGCCAACCTGGCTTTGTCACACCCCGGGAAGGAGGCACAGGAGCCTTCCTGGAGACGCTGAGCCTGTGCCCAGCCCTGCATCCTCCAGGCTGGAGAACCCCGCTGTTTTTGGGGTCCTTTCCATGTGATGATTCCCAGGAGAAAGTGGGAATTGAGGAGGAGGATGAGGAGAAAGCGTTCTCCCCTGCGGCACCAGGCAAAGCCACCGCCGTGCGTGGACTGAGGGGCTCGGGCAGACCTTTGTCACCAGCAGCTCATGTCACCTCACTGATCCCACTAATTACTGATTAATAATAAGTTAATGAAACAGAGCTCATTRTCATTTCTGAGAGTGGTTTGGTTCACAGACGAGCCCAGAGTGAAACCGTGAGCCAGGGAAACAGAGCACGCTTGGAAAATGTCAAACGAGTGACTCGGGGGCTACAGACAAAATTGTGGAACTCAAATAAAATTTGGCAGCATTTTGGATGGAAAAATATCTGAGAATTAGCAAAAAAAAAAGTCCCAGAATTTCCCTCCATTTAATTATTTTWAAAAAGGTTTCACCTTGACATTTCCAACGTGTTTCACACTTACACTTTCAAAACAATTATTCAGCTCTTAATTTCTGAGCAGTGATTTTTTCCTTTACAAACCAACTTGACCGTATTCAAAAGGGTTAAACAACCTGAAACCAAACCCAAACATTTTGTTTCATGTTAAACAAAATGTTTGGACTTGACCCAAAATGAAACGTTTGAGTGTTTGTTTGGCCTCTTTTTTTTCCTTTCTTTTTTGGTTAACCTAAAAAGCCAGAGAGGAAAACCTTTTGAGTCAACACCAGCCCTTTTTCTTTGATTCTGTCACCAAAATGAAATAAAACAAACATTAATTGTCCAATCTTCAACAGGACTTTACTTACAAACAAAACCAAAACCTCGACCCAACCCAGGAGTGCTTTCTAATATTGGAAAACCAGTTCATAGCCCTGGCTCCACRATCCTTCTTCACCAAAATCATGGAAAGGTGTGTTTTTCTCGCACAAAATTAGCCCCACGAACGCTGGCCGAGAAAGAGCCATTTCCCCATTCAGCCTCACACGCAGGCGGAGGGCAAAGCCCTTCCTCTTCCCAGGGATTCCCAGAGCAGCTCACCCATTTTGCCAGCCTCAAAACCAGGTAAATACACTCYAYATCCTCCGARAAATATGCCAAGAATKTATAGAGATGGATTATAAASGCGGCTCCGTGCAGAAATGACGCCCCCGGTCAGCATCTCCCTCACACCGAGGCATCGGCTGCACCCTCCGTTCCCCGCACATTTTGGGGTGGATTTGCTGGGTTCCAGGGCTGGTGGCTTTCCCGAGTTCCCAGCTCATGAATGGGATCTGGGTGCTCCTCAGGTGCATTATTTCCCAGAGTGGGGTCTGGGTGAGCCCTGGCAGGTGATGGGAGCCGTGGGGTGGCTCTTCCAGAGCTGGGATCTGTGTTTGGGGGGACCCACGGGCACCACGGCACCCACCAGGCCATGGGCGGGCAGCAAAGCCCAAATCAGATACGGGAGAGCTACAGGGAGTGGGAATACCTGAGAGTGAGCCTGCCTTGGGGTCAGGACACCAGGAGAGTGGGAGAAGAGGGGGTTCAGCCCCCAAGCATGGCTGCAGTCGGTGTCTCCCGGCTCTCCTACCCGCTCCCTCTCCAAGTACAAAGGCCTCTCTTAGAGCAAACACGAGCTCTTTGCAAAGGCTCCTCAGGGACATGTGCCCGCTCTTGTTTGCACCAAAGGCAAACTTTGCACAGAAACACCTGTGGGAGCACGGTGATCCCGGGGCTCAGCCTGCCCGGCACCCCCGGGCACCCCGGGCATGGATGKGGCCGGCACGGAGGGCACCGGGGACGGGAGGGAGCACCCAGGGGTGCAGGAACCAAGCAGGACGGGTGGGAATCCAGCGGGAAAGGCTGCGATGGATCCTCCCTCGCAAGAAACCCCCTTGGCACCGGGAGGGTCCCAGCCTGGGCTGGCACGGGTGACACTGCCCCGTCCACAAAGGGCACCGGGGCAAGACGGGAGCGCGGGCTGAGGCACCGGGGTGTCCGGGGAACAGTTGGGGCTGCCCCGGGGCTGGTGCAGAACACGGGCCCACACGGGCGGCAGGAGCGGGGCAGGAGCGGGGCAGGAGCGGGGCAGGAGCGGGGCAGGAACGGGGCAGGARCGGGRCAGGARCGGGRCAGGAACGGGACAGGAACGGGACAGGARCGGGGCAGGAACGGGACAGGAACGGGGCAGGAACGGGGCAGGAGCGGGGCAGGAGCGGGGCAGGAGCGGGGCAGGAGCGGGGCAGGAGCGGGGCCGCGCTCCCGGAACACCGGCACGGGAACGGGAACAGCACCGGAGCGGAGCGGGGACACACGGACAGAGCCCGAGGTGGCCCCGCCGCACCCGGGGTTGTCCCCGCCGCGCTGCCACCTGCTCTCACCGGCCCGCGGGAGATGCGGCCGCCGCTTCCCCGGGGCTCGGAGCGGGCTCGGTACCGCTCTGCCCGCCGAGCCCGGGGCTGCCCCGTTCGAACCGGACCAAGCTCGGCTCGGCCAAGCGCGGAGCCGCACCTCGGGACGGGCMGGAGCGGAGCCGCCGCCGTCGGGGGTTCCCTCCTCCTTTCCCCGCTGCCGGTCCGCTTTACAACCCCTGCAATGAATAACCCGCCGGCCCGATCGCCCTGATCGCGGCCCTTTGTGTATCTTTCTGTTGATGATTTATAGAAATAAATTAATAACGCCCCGGGCTCCACGTGGTGCGGTTTATGTTTGAGCTGCCGGCGCGGAGGGACGGAGCCGGCGGCCGGTCCGAGCCCCCAGGCACCCCCGGCACCCCCGGGACCGGCGGGAGGGCAGCCCCGACGGGGCGGGGGAGACGCGGCTGCCGGGCTCCGGCTTCCCCCTGCCCGCTCCCCGCCAGCACCGGGAGCCGCCACCGGGCGGGACGCACGGAGCAGGGAGCGCCGGCACTGACCGCGGGAAGGGCAGGGAGCGCCGGCACCCGGCACCGGCTCGTTCACACCGGGAACGACCCCCGGGCAGGGCGCTCGGGGCCGTCGGACGCGGCGCGGGGTGCGCCCGGTGCCGGTACCTGATCATCCTCTCCACCTCTGCCCGCTGCTCCACGGCCTCCTCCGTGTTGAGCGACTGCAGCTCGCGGAGGATCTGCGGCGTGTCAAAGTCGTCGCCGTCCTCGGAGCCCTCGTCGCCCGAGAGCTTGCCCTTGCCGTGCCCGTTGGCCAGCGGCGGGAGGGCGGCCCTGCCGTCGGGGGGCCCGCCGGGAGACAGCGGAAGGCTCTCCAGCTTGACGCCGAAGCCGGCGGCGGGCACCATGTCCTCCAGGGCGCGGATCAGCCCCTCCTTGGTGGCCCCGGAGCTGAGCAGGGCGCCCAGCAGCTCCCGTTGCAGGGCGCTCAGCTGGGACACCATCCTCCCGGGGCCGCGGCGCGCCCGCCGCTCGCCTCCCTCCTCCCCGCTCCGCCCCGGCCGCGGCTGCTGCGGGCCGCGGGCCGCGCTCTACCAAGCCATGACGGCCACCATAAGGCATTATACCTTATGCAAATCAGCGCCAAGGCCTCTCCTCCGGCCCCCGCCCCGGCCCGGCACGGCTCGGCCCGGCCCTTAGCGCCCGCCGGGGCGGACTTTGCCTCTCGGCCGGCGGGAGGCCCCGGGGGAGCGGCGGGGGCAGCGCCGGGCGGGACGGAGCGCACGGGACGGGGCTGCGAGAGCGGGGTTCCCGCTGCCCTCGGGGGTCCCGCTGCCCTCGGGGGTACCGTGCCTTTGGGGGTCCCACTGCCCTCGGGGCTCCTGCTGCCCTCGGGGGTCCCGCTGCTCTCGGGGTTCCCGCTGCCTTTGGGGTTCCCGCTGCCCTCGGGGGTCCCACTGTCCTCGGGGGTCCCGCTGCCCTCGGGGGTGCCGCTCCCCGTGAATGGAGCCCCATCCTCTCCCGGGCCCAGGCGGAGACCCCCGGCTGTGGA
>NW_026623848.1:360621-370332 GCF_030028575.1 Malurus melanocephalus | reverse complement strand
GCTCAGCAGCGATGGCCGAGTGCTCATTAAAGCATCTCTCCGGGGCAGGCAATTAACAGAGAGGTTGAGCTGAAACGACTCTAAAGGCTGAAGGAATCGGGGAGCAGCCCCTGGGCTCTGGATTTGGTGTCAGATCCCGCTCCCCCCCAGCCCTGCTGCTGCTGCCTCGGAATTGTGCTGGGAAAGCAGTAAGTGTCTATGGAAACCGAGTGCTGGATTAAAGCTGCCTGGAGCAATCTGCTTCTGTTTAATAAATAAAACAAAGAGCCCTGTGTGTGCGCAGAGCTGCGAGGAGCTGCCTCTGCGGGGCTCAGGGACACCCCAGCTCTGCCTCCCTTCAAGGGGGGTTTTGGGGCAGCTCAGCAGAGGGCAGGAATTGGGGACCCCCATCCTGCAGAGCAGCTCCACCCTTCAAGCCTGGATTTGGGCACTTCTGCTCCGGTTCCTCACAGAAGGACGAGGGTTTGGTGTCCTCGGTGCCATTTCCCCGCGTGTGGTTCGGTATTTTGGGGGTTAAAGCATTTCCAAATCACTGYTCCTTCCCCTGTTGGCGTGGCCACATCCCTGGGAGGCTCCTGGCAGCTCCGGCTGCTCCTCAGCCTCGTGCTCTGTTGATCCTGCTGATATTTGCCGTGGCAGCTGCTCCGAGCGGGAGAAAGTTGAGATAAAATTTCTGGCTGCAGCTCAGCGGAGCTGATAACAGCTGRGACACAGCCCCCTCCCAGCAGATGTGTAAACAGGGGCTGAGAAATGTTCGGGATCGGGGCTGTGCTCCCCAAGGTGCAGCTTTTCCTGGGAAAACACCTCTGCCCTATCGCTCCCTGGGCCGGGAATGCTGATAGGGAATGCTGGAAAGGAGCTCTGGGTTATTTCATAGGGCTGGAAGGGACCCTAAAGCCCATCCAGTCCCACCCCAGCAGGGACAGGGACACCTTCCACTGTCCCAGATTGCTCCAAGCCCTGGCCTTGGACATTTCCAGGGATGGGGAATTCATTTTAGAGCAGAAACAGGGATTTGTTTAAGAGCTGCTTCCGTTGATGTTGTGCCCCACAGCTCCCTCCCTGAGTGGGATTTTCTTCCTGGAGTTATAGGGAAAACCTCTCCAAGGTGTCAGGCAGGACCATGGGATCCAAAACCTCTCCAAGGTGTCAGGCAGGACCATGGGATCCAAAACCTCTCCAAGGTGTCAGGCAGGACCATGGCATCCTCCAGCCAGAATTGCAGCTCATTTTTCCAGCCTCCCTGGTAAAGAATGAGATATTTATTTTCCTTCAGCCCCTCTCTTTCTGAGCCTGGCTGCTTTTCTGATGTCCCGTGTGGGGCAGGAGGTGCCCCAGCCCTGACCCTGCAGTGCTGCAGGTTTTGTCTCGTGGGTCACAGAACCCTCCAGGGCACTGCTCTGTGCCCATGGGGCTGCTTAGCACCGTGCATTTTTTCGAAATTCCCCATCAGATTTCAGGAGCTGTGTGTAGACGGGATAATCCCGCGTGGGAAAGGAAAAGAGGCGATAATAACGTGCTTGAGCCWTAATCGGCTCTGGGGGCTGAGTTTTTGGGATGCAAGAGTCTGGTGGGRCCTGTCTGAGCCCCGCTGCCCAGATTTGGGGTGTGCAAAATCTTTGGGGTGTTCCTGAGATGCTGTGAGCAGCTCCAGGGTGGAGCAGCAGAGGGGTCGGTTTGCTCTGTGCAGTTCCCTGCTGGCCAATCCCAAATCCTGGCATTTGGGATCAGAGCTGTGCTCGCAGCAGGCAGAGGTTCCTGGSGCTGTTCCTTGGTGGTTGTGGCAGTGATTTTTGGGACAGTGAGCTGGTGTGAGGAGCACGTGAATGACCAGGGAAGGTTTGCTCCTTCTCCACCCTGCGATGGTCCAAAGAGCTCCAGCCTCATACACGAGTCCTCAGGTGACTTTGGTTCCTGTCCAGCTCCTGCTTAGSTCCCTTGGACTCTGCTCAAAATGTCGTTTCTTCCGTCCTTCTCGAAATCTAGGCCATGACAAAGTCATGGAAAGGGTTTTCTTGCCCTGCTGGGTGGAGCTGCAGACATTTCCCCCGGGATGTTGGGGCCCGGCAGGAGCAGCCCAGGGCTGGGGGAGGATTCTGCTCGGCAGCTCTTTCTGGAAGGTCCCTGGAATGAGTGAAACTGCTCTGGGTGACACACCAGGCTGTGAAAGGGCAGCACGGGCAGTAATTACTCAGCCATTGTTGAGCTGAAAGGAGCCCCTGGCACAAAATGGCTTTTTATTTCGGTGATGAAATCAGGAGCGGTTGCACCTTCACAGCTTGGATGGGAAAAGAATTCACAGCTTGGATGGGAAGAGAATTCACAGCTCATCCAGTGCCATGGGCAGGGACATTTTCCACTATCCCAGGCTGCTCCAAGCCCCGTCCACCCTAACCCTGGGCACTGCCAGGGCTGGAAYATCCCTGACTGAGGCTCTGCCCTGCAGCTCCGGGCTCTGTCCCGGCCGTTCGGAGGATTTGAGCTGCACCGGATCCTCTGGGAGCAGGGATTAATCTGYTAATTGGATTTGTGGTTGCTTTGGGTAGATGCTTCCTGCAGCAGCCGAGGTGCAGATATAGATCCCACGGGTGCCCAAGGTCGGTGTGGGGCTCAGGGGGTGAGCTCAGTGCTGGTGGCTGTTTGTGTTCGGGACCAGAGCTGCTGATACCCGCTGGGAACCGGTCAGAACAGTGCCCAGGATGGCACAGAACTCCARGAATATTTTCCTGTGATGTTTGGTGGAGTGTCCCTGCAGCGAGATCCCGGGGAGCTGAGATCTCTTTGGGATCCTTTACATTTGGGGTTAACGGTGCACTTCACACCTCGTGGGTGACAGCTTTGTGCTGCTGGGAGAAGCGAGGCTGCGGGAATGGGCTTGCTAAGGGYGCAGAAATAAAACACAATGCTCTCAAAGCCTTCTGCTGCCTCAGGACGGGGCTTTTCCGCTGCCTCCATCCTCCCATGAGGAGCAGACGCCCAAGGCTCGTTCTCACCAACCTGTGTTTGCTACGAGCGGTGCAGGGCTGTGAATGAGCATCTGCGAGGACCATGTGGCCTGGCTGGGGCTCCCAGCGTGTGGCAGATGTGTGTGAAGTCTGCGTTTCACCTTCCCTGGTGCTGGTGACAACTTCCAGGATTCCCACCGGCTGTGTGCCCCGGCACCGTGCCCGGGGAGGATCCYGCGGGGGTGACCCGTCCTTTTTGGGGGATGGAGGGGTGTTGTGTGTGTCCCTGGGCTGCTTTCTGCCGTCCATCGGGGATGGGATGAGCTTGGCACGATCGAGCAGGGCTTTTGGCGGGGTGTGTGGCCAGCTCGGGTCCCAGAGGTGTTTGCTTCCCCTCCGGAGCAATGGGATCGTGTGGGAGCAGTGCTAGGCTGTGTTCCCCTGTGCCAGTTAACCCAGTGCCACCAGCTCAGCTCCTGGGCATTGGGGACTCGCTGGTCTGTGTGTCCTGGCTCAGATCCAGGACTGACCCCCATCCCGGGGGCTGCGGGGGCTCAGAAAGTCCCGGTCCCCAAAATTCCCGCTACAGGATCAACGGCCACGGGCTCAGCGAGCCAGGCACAGGGAACCGGGAACCCACACACAACCTCTCSGTTCCCTTTCCCCGTGTCTCGCTAAACGATGAGAACCGCCCCGAGCGGTGCCAGGCGGGGCCGGAGCGGGGCTGGAGCTGCCGAGCCGCTGATGGATTATCAACACATCGCGCAGTCCTGCGGGGCTGCCAGCGGTTTGTGAGCAGGGAAGGGATGAGTCAGCGCCGAGAAGTTGATTGTTTCCCCACACCCGTCCCCCTCCCACCGCACACGGATCCTCCCCGCTGCCGCTGCTCTCCCTCGGGAGCCCGGCTCACCGTGGGGGAACAGAAAACCCATTGCAAACTGAAGTTTTCAGCAGAGTTGTCGAGGCTGGAAAAGCCCTGGAGATCGCTGAGTCCAAGCGTTGGCCCGAGTCCACCAGCAGCCCGTGTCCCCAAGTGCCACCTCCACCCACGCTGCTTTTGCYTTAAATGTGGCTGCATCAGATCTTCAGCACCGGCTGATCCTGGCCGATTTTCAGGGGTTTCAGGCCCAAGCCCMGGCCCCAGCAGCTGGGACAGCCCTGGTGGCTGATGCTGTGGCTGGTGGGAGAATGTCCCCAGGCCACTGGCCACCACCTCCTGCTGCCCTGCACAAACATCAGCACGTTCTGTCTCGGAGCAGTTTAGCTCCTTCATTAACACATAGTTGGTATTTTTATTAAAAATGGCTCGTGTCTTGCTTGAGAGTGTGGAAAAAAGAACTTTTAGTCTCTGACACAGGCAAAGCAAAGCCCTGAGAGCTGAGTTCCCACTGCTTCACCTTCTGGAGGGGCAGCTGGCTGCCGCGGTGCCAGCAGGGATGGCAGGGATGTGGAACAACCTGTTTGCGTCTTGTGGGCTGGGTGTGGAAGGGAAGGGCCCACAATAGCTGCCGTGGTTCTCCCAGAGCGATACTGTGAGTCAGCCGAGCAGCAGCTCCTCCTCCCCGTGTGCTCGGCAGGGAGGGGAGAGCCCCCGGCTCTGCCTCCTGCCCTTCCCCGGCTCTGTTTGCACCTCTGGGAGGGGTGAGATGCTTCACCCGGGGGTTCTTCACCTCTGGGATGTGTGTTTTGGCAGCTCGGTACCGCTCCCGTGATGGCCCGAGCTGYTGTCCCGCTGCATTTCAGGGTTTTCACTCCCAAATCCCTTTGGCTCTGCYCCAGGCGTGGGTGGCTGTGCTGCTGCCAGGCTGTGTGCCCTGTGCCCTGCTCCCTGGGACCCCCCAACAATGACACAGATTCTCTTCCGAGCCACATTTTGGCATATTTAGCTTTTCCAGCTGCTGTGGTTTCCCTTAGTCTCAGTTTAACTTCACCCCTGCAGCTCTGGGCTGGCTTTGGGGTGAGACATTTGTTAAACTCTCGTGGTCTGTAGGTTTTGTGAAGGTTTGCAGGTTTTGGGGTGTCAAAGGGGCTCTGTGGGAATTCACACCGTGCTGCTGCTGCTGCTTTTAGGGGATTTTGTTCAAATCCCACTGCCCAGCGTGGGCTCCCAGCGGTGGGAGAGGCCACGGGAAGCCTGGAGCTGGTTCCTTGGGAGAGCTCCGGAGGAAGCTCGTGAGGCTCTGGGCAGGGGTCCAGCTGCCTTCCTGCACTGCCCCGGCTGCTCCGGGGCTCATCTTGGGCTGGTGGGGCTGGGCTGGGCATGGGGGACAGCAGGGTCCCCTCCCCGGGCTGTGGGGACAGCTCTGTGTCCCGCTGGCTTTGATGTGGGGCTGGAACGCCCCGGCAGGAGCCGAGGGGGTGGAGGGAAAGGCGAACCCACAAGATGGATATCGGTGTTTGAGACACTCCCCGAGCTGCCCCGGTGCTCGGAACGGGCCAGAGGAGTGCAGGAACAGTGCAGAGCCCTCCTGTCCCAGGGCTGTGGCACCCAGGGCTGGCTTTGGGGCTGGGGATGGGATTTCTGGATGCCCTGGTCCCTGTTCTCTGGTGGGTCAGGAGCTTGGTGACAGTGGCCAGAGCCCCGTGCCAGCCCCGTGCCAGCACTCCCGAGGTTTCCAGTCCAGCCACATGGGAAGGGAGAGGGCCAGGGGGTGGTGGAGGCTTTGGGAATCACGGAGAGCCAGCCTTGCGTGGATCCCCCAACAGAGCCACCCCATTGTGGTGTCAGCACCTCGGGGCAGTGGGAATTGTGCCCTTCCCACCACTGAGCCGGGGTGGGGGTCATTTCCTGGTGACCCCTGGCCTGGACCTCACTGCTCCCGTGTGTGGTGGCCATGAGTGCCCTGCTGGGCTCGGCACCTGCAGAACCGGCTGGCAAAGCCAGGGCTGGCAAAGCCACGGCTGGCAAAGCCAAGGCTGGCAAAGCCAGGCCCGGCTCGGTGGCCCTGGAAATCTCCGTTTCCCCATGCAGGAGCAGAGCTGCAGCTCTGCCATCTGCTCACCYCTCTCTTTGAGGGACGCTGTGGCCGTGGCTGCCCTCTCAGGGGGCACAGGGGGACGGTGGCCGTGCCACCAGCCGGTGCCACAGCCGGTTCTGTCACTGTCACTGCGGCGCAGGGGCCAGCGCCTGCCAAGGGATCACATTTGAGTGTTTGCAGAAGGGTTTGAGACACAATGTGTGGTGCAAAGTACAGATTGCTCCAGCCAGGAGAGCAAAGCAATGTGGAGGCAGGTTGTTCCTGGTCGGCTGGTGGTGTTGACACTSGGCTGGCACGTGGCCTGTGTGCCCAGGGACATTGGGGGACACGGGGGACGGGCTGGGGCTGGCCCAGCGTGCACCCACGGAGCCTCTTGGGAAGCTGCAGCCTGCCATGCTGGAAGGGAAAGCTTCCAAAGGCAGCCCTGAAAAGAGCTGACAGCGCTGGGCTGTCCCCAAGGCTCGCTCTGATCCAGACTCGGCTCTCAGTGCTGGCTCTGCTCCTACGAGATGCTGYCGTGTGTGTGGCTGGGGCCAGGACACGGCCCTTCCTCCAGGAACAGCCCGGGGTGGGGCTGAGCCCTGCGCTGGGAAAGACGAATTAAAGGAAGTGGAGAGCAGAGCTGGCATTCCTGGGCTGCAGTGGGGTCCCTTGGCTCGCTGACCCGTGCCCTTGGTGGCACTGGCAGCCCTGGCTCTGCCCTTGCTGCCCATCCCTGGCTCTGCCTGTGTCCTGTGAGCTGCCCTGGGTGCCAGGGCTGTGTCTGTCCCTGTGCTCACCCCGCGGTGCTGCTGCTTGTCCTGTTCCCCTCTTGCCCAGGGTTCCCCTGTGGGTCCCCGTGTCTCACTGCAGCTCCCAAAGCAGGGCATGGGGGTGCTCCAGGAGCCCCCTGCTCTGTCTGGAGACCCTCCTTGCCCTCATTGTGCTGTCTGCCCCAGCCCTGCGTGTCCCCTGAGCCTCACACCCCTCCCTGTGTCTTGTCTGTGCAGGGGACGTGCTCTTCCAGATGGCAGAGGTGCACAGGCAGATCCAGAACCAGCTGGAGGAGATGGTGAGTGCCCATCCTGGTGTGCCAGGGTCTCTGTCGGTGCAAAATSCTTCTCCAGGCCTTGTCCACACCACACCAGCCCCTGTGACACGATGAGCTCCAAAGGGTCTGCACTGCTTGTKCCCTCTGTGCCTGTCCCTGTCCCTGCTCTGGTGCCACCCCTGGTGCCACCTGCCGCTCCCCAGGCAGGCTGTGCCAGCYCTCCCCAAGCCCTGTGTGTTTTCTTTCTCCCTGCAGCTCAAATCCTTCCACAACGAGCTCCTGACGCAGCTGGAGCAGAAGGTGGAGCTGGACTCGCGGTACCTGAGTGTGAGTTGTGTGTGTGTGAGTGTGGCACAGCCCCGGGCTTGGGTGTCCCTGGGTGTCCCTGGGTGTCCCTGGGTGTCCCTGGGTGTCCCTGGGTGTCCCTGGGTGTCCCTGGGTGTCTCTGGGTGTCTCTGGGTATCTCTGAGTGTCTCTGGGTGACCCTGGTGTCTCTGAGTGTCTCTGGGTATCCCTGGGGATCCCTTGGTGTCCCTACAGGCCCTCGGGTGTCCCTGGGTGTCCCCCATCTTCACTCCCTGCTCAGGGATGCCATGTCCTGCCACAGCTGCTGTTTACACACGGTCCCCAGTGTCACACAGGTATCACGCAGGGCACAGCCTCGTCCCCYGTTTTCTGTCCCGTGAGGATCCCACTTTTCCAGGGCTCTGCTGTTTCTGTCACCCTTTGGCCGCAGGAGTCGTGGCCAAAGCTCAGAGCTCTCTCCCATCACATCCAGGCTGCGCTGAAGAAATACCAGACAGAGCAGAGGAGCAAGGGGGACTCCCTGGACAAGTGCCAGGCTGAGCTGAAGAAGCTGCGGAAGAAGAGCCAGGGCAGCAAGAACCCGCAGAAATATTCGGACAAGGAGCTGCAGGTAGGACCCGGGGCTGGGGACATGGCTGGGGACACGGCTGGGGACATGGCTGGGGACATGGCTGGGTTTTTGGTGGCCAGGCTCTGGTGAAAATCTTGGCAAGGACTCGCTGCTGTCCCCAGAGGAAGGGGTACAGCTTTATAGGGCCGGTGGCTGCGGGAGGGGTGGGAATGAGGCTGGCATGGGGCTGGAATGGGGCTGGAGCCTGACCCCGCTCCATCCAAGCTTTTCCCTTTGGCCTCCATGAGTGACCCCAGCGGGTCATTGATCCCTGCCGTGCCCCATCCATCGTGCCCAGGATGGTTTTTATCGTGTTCTCCATGCCTGTGCCCCATCCATCGTGCCCGGGATGGTTTTTATCATGTTCTCTGTACCTGTGCCCCATCCATCGTGCCCGGGATGGTTTTTATCGTGTTCTCTGTGCCCGTGCCCCATCCATTGTGCCCGGGATGGTTTTTATCGTGTTCTCCGTGCCTGTGCCCCATCCATCGTGCCCGGGATGATTTTTATGGTGTTCTCTGTACCTGTGCCCCATCCATCGTGCCCAGGATGGTTTTTATCATGTTCTCCATGCCCGTGCCCCATCCATCGTGCCCGGGATGGTTTTTATGGTGTTCTCTGTGCCTGTGCCCCATCCATCGTGCCCGGGATGGTTTTTATCATGTTCTCCATGCCTGTGCTCCATCCATCGTGCCCGGGATGGTTTTTATCGTGTTCTCTGTGCCTGTGCCCCTTCCCCCTCCCGCGGGGGTGGCACCACCGGGGGCGGCTGCGCTGAATCACCACGGTGTGATCGGTCTGATGGCTCTGATGGGCGTGATGGGGGTGGGCACCGCGCTGGGGGCCGGGGTCCCTGCTGGGGGCTGCGCTGTGGGGTGGGCACGGGGGGATGCAGAGCTCCTCACAATGGGGGAGGAGGGTTTGGGTCTCACTGAGGAGCATCCAGGTCACGGTCCTGGCAGTGCCAGGGGGCTGTGGCACTCAGGGCATTGATCTGGATCCCTCAGGGCACTGATGGGTGGCACTCGGGGCTCTGATGGATCCCATTTGGGGCTCTGACTGATCCCTCACGGCACTGATGGATCCCATTTGGGGCTCTGACTGATCCCTCACGGCACTGATGGATCCCTCAGGGCATTGATGGATCCCTCAGGGCATTGATCTGGATCCCTCAGGGCACTGATGGGTGGCACTCGGGGCACTGATGGATCCCATTTGGGGCACTGACAGATCCCTCACTGCACTGATGGATCCCATTTGGGGCACTGACAGATCCCTCACTGTACTGGTGGATCCCTCAGGACATTGATGGATCCCTCAGGGCACTGATCCACAGCAGGACCTTGTGCCCTCTACCCTCTGCAGGCTCCCCTTTGAGCTTTGCCCACACCAGGGCTGACCCACGCAGATTTTCAGGGATAACTGATGTGCCAACATGCCCTGGCTGACAGTCGAGCGGCCATGGAGCGATGGTGGCACACGAGGTGCTCAGAAATGGGGAGATGAGTTCCTCACTAAGGAATTTCTCAGCGTTGTCTCCAAGACAGGGCAGTGTGTGTTGTGCTGGGACCATGGTCTGGTCCTTCAGTGAAGGTTCAGAGATGTGTGTCTGCTGAAGGACACTGAATCCTGTGTCACTGCTCAGGGGGTGAATTGAGTGGCACCAGCAGGGAGTTACAGCCAGGTTTGTGCTGGTGAAGTGACTGAAATTTGTGTGCTGAAATTTGGGAAATGGTGCTGTGAACCAGAACAGGTACTGAAGGAGAGGAGAGCAGCTGCTGTGGCTCAGCCTGTGGGTCGTGTGTGGAGCCAGAGCTCTGAGAGATGCTGGAGCAGGGCTGG
>NW_026623848.1:355496-360316 GCF_030028575.1 Malurus melanocephalus | reverse complement strand
GTGCTGGGGGCTCTGCTGTTCTCTGCAGAGCTGAGCAGCTGAAACCTCTTCAGACTGTGATGTCTCCACAAATACCAACTTTGAAATTCCTGCTGAGTGAGAAAAGCCCCGTCAGGCCCCGAGCCCAGYGTGGGGGACACGGGGATCCAATTCCCRTTATCCCTGCCAAAGCCCCRGGAAGGGGGTCCCCATCCCCCCCCMRKKKKRWKGGGSMRGKTTKGGGSKGGKTTKGGGGCGGGTTTGGGGCACTCCTGCCAGCCCAGGGAAACAGGATCACACACTCAGTGCCTTTAATCTTGCAGCAGTAAGTATTTAGGAAGTGCTTATCTCTGAAAAAAGCCTTATGATGGCTTTTGAGCTTACAGAGCTATGAGACCCTTCCAGCCCGGAATATTCCGCGATTCCGTGGCTGCTCCGCTGCGCTCGGCGGGGGTTTGCTTTGCCTTAGATCTGAACACAAAGTGAAAATTGCTGAATTCAGCCAAGAGGGCACTCCCCTCTGCTCTCTGCTGACTGCAGAGCTGGTGTTTCCTCAGCAGAAAAAGAGAGYTTGGGGCCACCCTCGAGGCTGCTTTAACCATTGGAAAGAGGGGATTGCAGCGAGAGCCAGCCTGGAACTCTGAGTGTTGGTCCTGGCCCAAGGACAGAGCCTTGTCTGGGGCTTTRGGGAGCTGGAACTGGGCTTTGAGGAGCTGGAACTGGGCTTTGGAGAGCTGGAACTGGGYTTTGAGGARCTGGAAYTGGGCTTTGRGRWGCTGGRACTGGGCTTTGRRGAGCTGGAACTGGKCTTTGAGGAGCTGGGACTGRGCTTTGGRGAGCTGGAACTGGGYTTTGRRGARCTGGAAYTGGGYTTTGAGGAGCTGGRACTGGKCTTTGAGRAGCTGGGACTGGGCTTTGRRRAKCTGGAACTGGGCTTTRARAAGCTGGAAYTGGGCTKTGRGGWRCTGGRAYTGGGCTTTGRGGAGCTGGAAYTSGGCTTTGAGAAGCTGGGACTGGGCTTTGAGGAGCCGAATCCAGGTTTGAGTGGATCAGGAGCAGCTGCAGAGCTTTGTGGGGTTTTGCTTTCCTCAGCCTGGTTTGTTGAGCTGGCCCAAAGCCACCCCTGTGGCCACTTGCCAAAGCCCTGGTGGCCTCCTGGGAGCTGCTRAGGCACCTGGGGACGCTCTGGGGACACTGATGGCTGCACCAGGAGGGTGCCTGGGGACCGCAGCCCCATCAGCCAGGGCTGGCTGGAGTCCCCTGATGGGCTAGGGCTGGTTTCTTGTCTCCTCGTGGGAGAAGCTGCTGTTGATGGAAGTGTCACCTCCTCGGAGGCAGCAATAACATCTTGCTCCTCTGAAGGCTCATCCCGTGGAGCTGCTGGAGCAGCCGCCAGCCAGCAGTCTGATGCTCTGTCATCATCTTCCTTCATATTTAATGCTCCAGGAAGCAGAGCTGCTCCTTTCTGCCTCTYCACTCGGGGAGTGACCACATCTTGTCATCACCTGCCAGCGAGAGGGTGGCTGAGACGTGGTGGCAGCAGCAGGACTGTCCTGCAGGGACCTCCAGCTTTATGTAAYGTTTGGCAGAGTGAGAGGAGATTTGGGGCTGTCTGATTTTGGCAGAGGACAGCCCCTGTCTGGAAGGGCATCGGTGTGGCTGTGTGTCCACAATCAGAGAGCCCACCAAGGCAGTCTAAACATCTCACCTCTCGCTCTTTAATTCAGATTTCCCCCTTTATAAAGCAGAAATAAATGCTGGAGKGCAGCAGGGGCTGCACACAGCAATGGCTGGGGAGCAGGAGCTTTGGGGCAGGGGCTGAGGATGCTCAGAGACTCTCACAGGAGGATTCTCCTGAGCTGGTCCAGCCTTGTCTTGTCCCACAGTCCCTGGGCTGTGCAGTTTGCCAGGCGAGGATGAGCACTGCAGGATTAAACCCCTCGTGGTTTGCAGCTCACGGAGCTCCAGAGCAGCTCCCAATGCTGCAGGAGCGATTTCCCAGCTCCAAAGTCATGGTCAGGAGCAGCGCTGTGCTCGGGGGCTGTTGCTGCTGAATGTCACATTCAGCCAGGCTTTTATTCCTTGTGAATCAGTCCCGAGCTGCTGYTCCACACGAGGAGAGAGGGCTGAGAGCTGCCTGCTCACATGGCTCATCCTCCTCGTGGAGTGACTGAGACGGGGCTTGACCTGTGCTGAAAACCGGGAGAACAAACCAGCTCCATTCACCTCCCATCTCTGATGAAGAAGAATGAAAACAATATTGAGATTAAACAATCACCGAGGAAGCTCAAGTGCTGTAATTTCATTAAAGGCTGGTTGTGATCAGGCCATGAAATCAAGGTCATGATGGGTTTGGGACCTGGATTGAATCAGCAGCTCAGCAATGAAGTTACGTTGGTTCAAAGTATTTATCAAATCATATTAGTGCTGTGAGCAATTGGATTTCTGCATCGGGCTGAGACAAAACTGGCTGWAATTCAGCCTAAACAGCAGCTCTGGGCTGGTGCTGGTGCTGAAGGGTTGTGCCTGAGCTGGGTGACAGTGGGGACCCTGGGTGGGCACTGGGGGCTTAGCTCAGCCTCTGCCCTCACCTTCTTCATCCCATCCCTGCTCCCACAGCAATGCTTTAAACATTAAATACCACTGTGCCAAATAACCTGGGGAGGGTTTATAAACTTTTGTCATTGAAACCTCATTTGGATATTCCCATCAGGAGAAATAATTTTAGGTGTAGGTCAGGAAGCTCCAAGTGCCTGGGAGTTTGCACAAACCAGGTTACGAGGTTGGTGTGAAAGTCAAATGGGGAAGGACTCAAAGCTCTGCTCTCTCCAGGTTGGRCTGGGATTTAGGCTGAGGGAGGATGTGTGCAAGAGAACAGAAACCCCTTCCAGTGCCTAAAGGGGCTCCAAGAGAGCTGGGGAGAGACTTTGGACAAGGCCTGGGGTGGAGGATAAATGGGAATGGCTTCCCACTGCTAGAGGGCAGGGATGGATGGGATATTGGGGAGAAATTCATCCCTGTGAGGTAGGGCAGGCTCTGGCACAGGGGAGCTGTGGCTGTCCCATCCCTGGAATTGTCCCCTGGAGCTGCCTGTGCAGCTCAGGGCTGTGTCATGAGTGTTTGGGTACCAAACTCGTGCACTGAGCTGCTGATCCGGGGTGTTCCTGTATTCAGGGAACGTTTTAGGCAGGAGAAGGTGAAGCCCCTGCAGAGCCGGCTGGATCCAGCGCTTCCCTGCTGGATCTGAATTTTATGTAACATCACACGTGTGCGTGGTGGGGCCGAGCAGGAGCAGGGCAGGGCTGTGGCTGCTGCAGATGTGACCCTAACGAGGGGAGACAGCCCTTCCCGGGGGAGGAAGGAAGGCAGCTCGGTGTCCCTGGAGTGTGCTGGCGCTGGGGTTGGCTCCCCAGGATCCGCTCTGCGTTCCCATCACCTTGGATCACCGTCAGAGCCGTGTCCCCGTGTCCCCACGGAGCTGTGGCCAGAGCTGGGAGGGGAGGCGAGTGGGCAGCACATGGGGCCGGGGCATTGCCCTCTCCAGCTCTGGCATGTGGGCAGGGGGAGGCTGTGCCATCCCTGGGGAAGGTGCAGGGCTCTGCTGTGCCCGTGTGGTTCCAGGCCAGCTCCAGGTGCTGGCCTTTCCCTGCTGTGGGGTGTTGCTCTATTTGCCATATTGCAGGAGAGGTGGGTTGAGGCTCATCCCGAGCTCTGCTCCCCTTCCCTGATATCCCCRGGCTCAGATCCAGCATCCTCTCCTGGCTGGAGCAGCAGCCAGCTCCCTGCTCGCCCAGTGACACACTCGGTGCTGTGTGGGGGCTGGAGGAGCCAGGAGGCCTCAGAGCCTCCCCCAAAACTGCTCCAGGCTCTGCCAGCACCCTTGCAAGGACCAAATTCTGGGAATGAGGAGAAGCTGTCAGCCCTGGCTGCCCGTTCTGCTCATTTTGCCCTGTGCTGGCTTTCAGCAGCTTTGCCCTGAGTCTGCTCCCCGGCTCAGATGCTCTTCCCCTGCTAATCAGCCTAACTTCTTTTTTATTTTATCCCATTACTTTCTAGCTATTCTCCCTCGTGGTTCCCTGAACAAATCCTCCCTTCTCTCCGTGTTTACTCCTTCCAGGTATTTCAGCCTGCTGCATCGATCAGCACAGTCCTCTCTCTTCCCTGACCTTTCCTTTCTCTTTTCCCACTGCTCTGTGCTGCTGGTCCCAACCAACCCTTCCTTGGGATGAGATCTGGAGCTGGCACAGCATGGATGCTCTGCATTGCTCTCAGTGCTGGATGGAAGCATGCCTTGCCTTTCTGTCCCCAAACTCATCCCTGTGCTGTTTTGGGGGCCCCGAGGCAGCTCCCACCTGCTGGGGTCCCCTCTTGTCCCCAGGGCCATTCATTTTCTCAGCCTGGTCAGTGCCAGGCACACCAGGAAGGATCTGCAGTGATGGTTTCTGTGGTGGAGCTCAGCACTGCCCTTGGCTCGTGTTCGCCGTGTTTGCACGTTCCTGCCAGGGATGGAGGGTTTGAACTCATTTCCCAGCCAGGCTGTGGTTATCAAAGCTCGGCTGGAGCTCCACCTGCGCTGACAGCAGCGCAAAACTCGGGGCTTGACATTCCTCAGCTGCTCTTTGATCTCCACCCCCGAGCTGAGCTGAGCTTAGCTGAGCTGTCACGGTGGCATTGGGGAGGTGGCAGGGCTGCGTGCCCCGGCTTTCTGTGCGGGGTGACAGTGCTGCTGGAGCTGGGGCTTGGCTTGGCTCCTTTCCTTTTCATCTGCTCGTGTTCCTAATTCTCTGTCTGACCCGCAGGGCGCCTSGGGTCAGCTTTGGCCTGGGAACTGCCCGGCGTGG
>NW_026623848.1:350694-353282 GCF_030028575.1 Malurus melanocephalus | reverse complement strand
GTGCCAAAGCCGCTGCCCGGCTCTGCCGCCACGTGCTGACATTGCTAATTAGGTCAGCGGCTCCCGGTGAATTGGAAGTGGATGCGGGAGGCAGGGGGGGCGGCACGGGGGAGTTATTTGAGGCCTCTCCAACCTAGAAACCCAGAAAAGATTTTCAGGAGCTGTTGGGTGGCTCTGGTGTGAGCTCTGGCTTTAGGCACGACCACCACCCTGGTTGCCTCCCTGCTTGCTCAGGACACGAATGGGATTTTCTTTTCCTCCTTCAAACTGGAATTTTTTATTTAGGCAATGCTTAAAATGTGAATCTAAAGCTGACAAGCTCAATCGAGGTCTCAATTTACAATGCAGTGCTTGAGTGGTTCGTGTTTGTCAGTGGGGTCTTGGACARGCTGCTGAGCCTGAGGACACAGAGCCTGGCAGGGAAGCATCTTCCCCCTGGATCCTACAGGGGATCAGGTCCTGCCAAGCTGAGAAAGGTGTTTGGCTGTGGTTCAGAGTGTGGGGGGCTGAGATTTCCTTCTGTCTGGCTCATTTCTGGGGAATGGAGACACAGGCAGCAGCTCTGAGGTCCTGGTGGGCACCTGGCTGCAGGTAAATCCTCACTCCTGKCTGAGACAGAGCTTCTCCTTGGAGTGTAGTCCCGACATCTCACACTGTGCTTTGTGTGTTACTTTTCCCCYGTGCATCTGGCATATTTTAACAGGCTTTTTTTTATTTAAATTTGCCTTTCTGGGCGTTATCTGAAAGCCCACTGTCATTCTGAGCAAACCCAAACTGAAAACCACCTCGTGAACAAGGAGTGTCGCTCGCCATTTTGTGATGGAACAGCGTGTAAAATCAAGGCTCTGGATAAATCAATGGCACACGGAGCATATTTACATAAAGTATATAAAGCTCCGAGTACTAAGTTTAGAGCGTGGGCTCAGCGCTCGCGGAGCGGCGTGTTCCGACTGGCTGAGACAAGCCTTTCCYCAGCTCAGGAATTAGCAGGAGCCTTGCACAACCAGCCTGCCAGCAGGCATGTAAATAAGGCTTGTACCTGCGTATTTAAATGCTGCTGAAAGCTGGGGCTCTCCCGGTGCTCAGATCGGGGTTTCTCCCTGTGTTGTGGTGTGTCTGGGCTGGAGCTGTGCCYGTCGGGGTTCAGAGCTGACACAGGGATGGGGATCCTGCAGGGAATCACAGCCTCGTGCTGCTGATCCTCATTAGCTGGAGCTGAACCCTTCTCGCTGCTCACCTTCTCGTTCTCCATGGCCCAGTTAGTAAATTAGGCAGGCTGAGTTTTGGGGATCGGGGTCTGTGTGTGCTCCTGAGCTCCTGCTATTTCAGTGCCGTCAGGGTTGGGTTTTTCTGGCAGAAATGGGGCTCTGCAGGCGGGGCAGCGCTGTCCTGACACCTCCCCGGGATACAGACTGGTGCAGGGCTATGGAGGGGCCAGGGGCTCTCAGGCTGGCACTGGGACATCCATCCCCTGGCTGCCATCCCCACTGCCAGGCTGCTGCTGCCTCTGCCTCTGTCCCTGTGCTGTTCCCTGCTAATAATACCGGGGAGGAGGCGGCGTGCTGCCATCCCGAGCTCATCCTCCTCCAGCCGCCCTCATTGCCCCTCTTTGTGTGCCCAGGGCTGCTGCTGCCTGTCCCCGTGCCACCTCTGTGCCCAGCTTTCCAGGTGCCATGCCCTGGACCTTTGCTCAGGGGTGATGCCAAAACCTCCATCACTTCCACTTCTGCGCCCAGTGGCACCAGCTCATCTCCCTTTGCTTATTTCTCTTCCTGACCACTGGATTTTCTCATTTAGGAGGAAAAAAATCTGCCTGGAGCAGGGTTGTTGGTTGCAAACTGTGTTTTTAATGCATTTCTCTGACCCCATTTCCCTCACCCAGGTTGGTGTGTGTGGGGACACCCCAAACCTGCTGGTTCCAGCATGAGCCATGCACAGGTTTTGTTCTCAGGGGGTGCTCAGAGCAGGGTGGGAGCCAGGAGCAGGTCCAGCCCCAAAATAATCCCCCTTTGAAGTCTGGGATGTCACTGAATCTTGCTGCTTTTGTTGGTTTGCTCCATTTTATGTGTCTGCTAATAAATATTGTAGCATGCTAAAAATAACTGATAACCGTGAAGAAGCAGCAAAGCTGCTTTGGCTGCTGAATTTCCACTTTCATTCCCGTCTCAGAGAAGCTTGGGCTGCCTGAAGCAGGTCCAGCCCTACCTGGGCTGGGGGTGTTGTGGGCTGGGGGTGTGGTGCCACTGTCCTGGGACAGAGATGGTGACAAGGAGGTGACACAGGGCAGGACAGTGATGGTCAGAGGTGCTGCTCTCAGAGCCTCGGTGGCTGCTGGTGGAAGCTGGAGCATCCAAAGGGATGGAGGGAGGAGCAAGTGGCCAGGTCAGGGAGATGAGGACACCTGGTGTGTTCCAGATTTGGGGATGCTGGTCCCTGCGGTCCCTGGAGTGCCCTGTGCCACCTTCCCGTCACACRGGGCAAAGCAGCCGGGTTCCCCCAGCCCAGCCCGGTGCTGGCAGAGCCCAGCGTGGCACAGCCGTGCAGGGACCCGTCACATCGGGAGAGCAGGAGCCAGCAAAGGCACCTCC
>NW_026623848.1:316386-348670 GCF_030028575.1 Malurus melanocephalus | reverse complement strand
TGGCACCCCTGCCCCATGCTGGGCAGGCAGCGCTGCCGGCACCCCCCTCCCTGCTCCTCTCCCTGTTCCAGTACATCGAAGCCATCAGCAACAAGCAAGGGGAGCTGGAAAACTACGTCTCGGATGGCTACAAGACAGCTCTGACAGAAGAGAGGAGACGCTTCTGCTTCCTGGTGGAGAAACAGTGTGCGGTGGCCAAGAGCGCCATCACCTACCACGCCAAGGTGAGTGGGACCAGCTGAACACTCCCACAGACCAGGCTGATATCCCAAAAGTTGCAGTGGGGCTAGCCCTTGTGAGTGGGACTGGCTGAACACTCCCAGAGCATCCCACAGACCAGGCTGATATCCCAAAAGCTGCAGTGGGGCTAGCCCTTGTGAGGGTGATGGACCAGCAGGTGCCCCAGGGAGGATGCCCCAGCAGGAGCAGCTGCTCCAAATCCCTCTTGCCCATGGTAGCTCCACATCCCTCGTGCCCATGGCTGCCCCATCTCCTGGACCAGGAGCAGCAGTGCCAGCATGGTCTGGAGCAGAATCCACCCGGATGAGGGCTGGGAGTGCTGGTGCTGCTCCCGCAGCCTCGTGCTCCCGTTCTGGTTGTTCCCCAGCACCGCCCTCCRTGGCTCACAGCAGCCATCTGTCACCGCCACGCTTGGCACTGGAGCAGGAGAGGGAGYTGGGATTACTCAGCTCTGTCCTGGCGCATCCACAGCATGGATCCACGCTTGGCTTGGCTTGGCAAGCGTGGTGCAGGAGGGGACAAATGCCCCCAGGGCTGGGGGTCAGCAGRAACAAACCTAAAACTTGCTGCAGCAGCACAGAGGGTGGTTTTGCAGCAGGGACTTTGTCCTGAGTGTGGTGGGGTGTCCTGCTAAAAACTCCATCCTGCTGCTGCTCCTGGCGCCTGCAGGATGCTCCAGAGGATCATGAGGCTGGAGCCACAGGCTGATGTTGGGGAAATGTGCACTTTGAAATCAGATTGGAAGGGGATTTGATATGCAGGAGGTTTTGTCTCCGGAGGTTTTGTCTCCGGATGAGGCAGAGCAGACATTGGGTCACCCTTTGCTGCATCTGGCGAGTGACCTCGGGGGCTTGGGACACCTTCCTCCTCAGAGTCACACAGTGGGGTGCTTGTACATTCTGGGTGAATAACACAGGTTTGGCTCCATCTCTGGAGCAGTGGCTGCCAGTCCTGCAGGCAGGGAGCAGTGAGGTGTGGATGCAGCACAGGAGCCTGCAGGTTTTGGGGCTGAGCACCCAAAAGAAGCAGCTCATCCCTCGGGATGTGGGGATAGCCTGGAGCACAGGCTGTGCTCTGCCGAGGTCCTGGCCCCTCACGTTTCGTTTTCCTCCTGCAGGGGAAGGAGATGCTGACRCAGAAGCTGCCGCTGTGGCAGCAATCCTGCTCGGATCCCAACAAGATCCCGGAGCGCGCCATACAGCTGATGCAGCAGATGGCTGCCAGCAGCAATGGCACCATTATGCCCAGCCCTCTGTCCACATCCAAGTCCAACCTCATCATCTCTGACCCCATCCCTGGTGCCAAACCTCTCCCTGTCCCCCCGGAGCTGGCACCTTTCGTAGGAGTAAGTATCYCTGGTGGAAGCTGTGCTGCCCTTGTGAGCAAAGCCGGAGGGAGCAGCCCAGGCCGGTGTCACCGCTGTCCTCGGCAAGTTGCCCTGGGATGGACTGTCACTGATGGCAGGGATGGGCAGCTCCGTGCTGTGCCACCCTGGCACGTGGGAAGGACCCTGATGTGGGCATGGGCAGCCTGTCCCATTCCCATCCCATCCCATCCCATCCCACCAGAGCTGCTGAGCTCTGGCAGAGCAGGGGCTCCCAGGGGCTGTTTGGGGAGCCCACAAGCTGGACTCACCTCCAGGCTGATCCCTGAGCTGTGGGACTGAGCCCAGGTACCCCAGTAACTGGGACTGAGCCCAGGTACCCCAGTAACTGGGACTGAGCCCAGGTACCCCAGTAACTGGGACTGAACCCAGGTACCCCAGTAACTGGGACTGAACCCAGGTACCCCAGTAACTGGGACTGAACCCAGGTACCCCAGTAACTGGGGAGAAAGGCTTGGAGTGACCCATGGGATGAAGGACCATTCAAAAGAGGGTGTCCCTTTGATGTGGGGACATGAGCTGAGCAGTAGGGCTCAGCAGGGCAATGGCAAGGGCAGCAGAGCTCAGAGCACTAAAATAYCTTAGAGGAGACCCCACTGCTCCACCCTGAGCAGTTTGTTTTGGGTGGGGAACTGAACCCATCAGGATGACGCTCTGCTGTGCCTCTCTCCCTGGACTGTGTCCCCCGGGAGCTGCAGTGGGTGCCCTAAAGAAGCCGTTGCGTGTCCCCCTCCCCTCCTCTCTCCGTAGCGCATGTCAGCACAGGAGGCCATGCCGGTGATGAACGGAGTCTCGGGCTCTGACAGCGACGGGTACAACCACTGGTCTGAGATGAAGCCAGCACAGCCCAAATCTTTATCTCCTCCCCAGCCTCAGAAGCAGCTGAGTGACTCTTACTCCAATACACTCCCAGTTCGCAAAAATGTGCCACCGAAAAACAGCTACGCCTCAGGTGAGGCTCTGGAACATCCACGGGGGCTGGAGCTGGCTCTGCTGGACAGTGACTACAGCAGCCTTTCAGTGTCTGGTGCTGCTGGTGCCCCTTTCCCCGGGTGTAGGGATGTGCTGGAGCTGGGCTCTGCCATGGGGTTTCACAGGATTTCCAGCAGGAAAATCCTGCGGGATCTGGCACAGGGAACCTGCTCCCTTTGGAGCAGGGGGTGATGCCAAGAGTCTGATCCTGCCTGTTCAGGGTGAAGGTGTGAACCACACCGAAGGTTTTAGTGAGACCTGGGCTGAAATAAGGAGGGGTGGGGGCCTGTCCTGCACCCCAAGGACTCAGGGCACCCACTGGTCTCTGTCCCCCCAGCTGAAAACAAGACACTGCCACGCTCCAGCTCCATGGCCGCCGGGCTCGAGAGGAACGGCCGGACGAGGGTGCAGGCGATTTTCTCGCACGCTGCCGGGGATAACAGCACCCTCCTGAGCTTCAAGGAGGGGGACCTCATCACACTGCTGGTGCCTGAGGCCCGGGACGGCTGGCACTACGGAGAGAGCGAGAAAACCAAAATGTGAGTGGGCTGGGTGTCCTCAGTGAGGATCTGACCTTGTCCTGATCCTCCAYGGACTGACCTGGGCTTGGCTTCATCCCCGCCTTTGCCTTTCAGGAGGGGCTGGTTTCCTTTCTCCTACACACGGGTCCTTGACAATGATGGCAGCGAGCGCGTCCACACCAGGTAGGAGCATCGTGCCGGGTGCCAGGGAGCCTGTGTGCAATTCGGATGGCAATTAGGAATTCCTTAGGAATTCTGGTTGGGAGTAACAACACGTGTGGGTGGCTGCTGGTTCTGGGTGGTTTTGCCATGAGTAGCCCGGGGGTCTCTGCATGGAGCTGACACCTCTGCTCTGGGCTCCCAGCCTGCAGCAAGGGAAGAGCAGCAGCACTGGCAATCTCCTGGACAAGGATGACATCTCCATCCCKCCGCCCGACTACGGCATGGCCTCGCAGGCCTTCCCAGCACAGGGTGGCAACACCTTCAAGCAGCGGCCCTACAGCGTGGCCGTGCCTGCCTTCTCCCAGGTGAGCTCCTCCTCCTGCTTTGGGGGTGTTTTAGGAATGGGGGATGCTGCAGCAAATCCCTGGGGATGTGGGGTCTGCAGCCTCCGTGTCCCCCGGGATGGGCTGAGCGGGAGCGTTCCCGGTGCTGCGGCTGCGTGGGGGTGCCGAGGGCGGCTCTCCAACCTCTGTTCGTTGTTTTAGGACTACCTAATGCCCTATGGGTGTGCAATTAAAGACTATTCCAGTGGCCTCTGCCAAGCACCCTCCGCTCACTACAAGCCTTACACTAGGTCGACAGCTGTAAGTCCGGCGCTCGCAATGTTTCCCTTGGGATTTACGGCGCTTTGGCCCGTTTGTGCCTCASCTGGGCCCTGCTCCTGCTCAGCACCTCTGCTGGGATGGAGGCACGAGGGGTGCAGGGAGGAGCAGCCAAAGCACGCCGGGCAGTGGCACAAAGTGGCCCCGTAAACCCCCAAAGGACAACACTTGCCAACTCCGTGGGATTCTCCCACCAGAAACAGGCGGCTCACAGGCAGCTGGAAGYGTTTTCTCTGGCTCAGGCCAATTCAAGCCGGTGACAGTCCCGTGGGGACACTGGGGCAGATCTTGGATAGGATTTCAGAGTGTCCAGAGCAAGCTCAGGGCTTCTTGGATAACAAGGCAGGGAGGAGGCACAAGCAGATGGGATCAGCCTAACCCAGGAGCTGCTGATGTAGTGGAACTATCCCTGCAGAACGAGCACAGGGGGATGAGCCACACTGGCATCACCTCCTGGCAGATGGGGACAGGATGAGGAGGGAGAGAGAGGCCAGGCAGCACTGACCCTTAGCAGGGTGCTTCAGCTGGGATCTGCTCCTGTCTGCAGGGAGTGGGCTGGAAGCACAGCCCCACCTCTTGCTCTGGGCTCAGATTTCCCAGCAGGATTGGTGTTTTGTCGCTGGGAATGTTCCTGGGAAATGGGAATGTGGGTCTGACCCCTGGTGCATGGGCAGCTCAAAGGGCAGAGGTTCCCAGTGTTCCCTGGAGTGGTCCCAGGTTTGTCAGGGAGAGCAGAGCTGCCCCACAGTCGTGTCCCAGGGCAGGCCCTTGCTCAAGGAGGGATGTCCTTCAGGGATGTTCTCTGGTCCCCAGCTGCCCCTCAGTCCCTCCCTGCAAAGCCTGCTCAGCACCGGCTAAAGGAGAAAATGGTCCAAAACCCTGTGGCTTTCTGGTGGGAGTGAATACAGACAACCCCTCTTTCCACAGAACATTTCACTGGTGTCTCTCAGTCGTGCAGTCGCTTTCCAACTGTCTCAGCATCTCAGCAGCAGCCAGAGCTGTTCCACAGAGGCTGGGCAGAGCAGGGCTCTCCCAGCTGTCGCTTTGCCATGTCTGGCCAGATTAATTCTGCAGAGAGTGGTGCAATTTCACTCCCTGCTGTCTGAATCCCACTCGGATCATCTCCATGTCTCCCTTTCGTCTCCAAACGCATCAGCCCTGGGCCCTGTCACCCCTGGCACCCCTGATGCGGTTTGGTTTGTTCATGTGACCCTCTGGTGGCACCTGAGCAGGCACAGCCCACACRTCCCTCACCGTGCTTCCTCCCCTCCTCTCCACAGGGTCTCGATGACTACGGGACGAGGTCCGTCAGCAGGTAAGATGTCACCTTCCTGTCACATTCCCTGCGAACTGTTGGTGTTGGCTGTGGGCAGCGTCCCCATGGGGGTCCCTGAACAGGCTCCCGAGGGTGTGGCAGTGGCTGGGATGGGGCCAGGTCTGTACTGTGACAGTGGAGGAACCCATGGAGGGCAGGTCCCAGGGCCAGCCCTGGTGTCCCCAGCCTCATGCTCCTGCAGAGGGTCGGTCACATCTCCTGACCTGGATAGCAAAGCCATGGAGAGCCCGTGCTCTGGGGTTCTTCCCCAGCACCTTCTCCATCCCCTGTGCCTCGGAGCCGCCCCGTTTGTCGCTCGTGGGGCTGAGYCCGAGCCGTGGCTGGGTGGAACTCGCCGCCCGTGGGTGCCGCGGTGCCGTGAGGGTGCTGGGCTCCCGGCTCGGTGCTGCCCCGCGGCCACTCTGGCATCTCTGTGCTTTGTTCCGCAGCGGCAGTGGCAGTTTGGTATCAACGGTGTGAGGACACCCGGGCTCGCGGCGGCCCCTTGCTGCTTGGAAGAGCTTTCTGCTTCTTTCCCCCCCTTTTTTTTCCCTTCCCTTTCGTTTCTCTTTTCTCTACTTCTTTTGGATTTGAAACTCTTGTGATCTTCAAGGAAACCATGGTGCTTCTCACCCCTCCCTGGTGTTCACAGTGCCCTTGTTTCTGAAGCCTTTTTGGAGCAGAAACTGCCACCAGGTCTGTGCTGACAGCCCAGGTGCAGTTGTCACTTAGTGGGACCCGGTGTTTGTCCTCCCGTGTGATGTTAGCGATGCACTGTYCCCCCCCGGGGCCGCGCCCCGCACGAGCCTGGACCAAACTCCCAGACTGGATCACATATGCATGGCCTCTGGTGTCCGTACTGTTACTGAGCATCCGGGATGCCCGCGCCCGGGATGCCGTTCCCGGAGGGGTGGCAGCGTCCCCGCGCCTCCCCCTCGGCCCGATCCGCTTCCGTGCCACCGCGGTGGCTTTGGGAGAAGCGGATGGCACAGAGCTCCCGCCCCGGGGAAAGGGCTGCTTCTGGGCTGGGGTCCCGCCGGCTGCGGGAACCCCCTCGGAAGAGTTACTCCTGGTTGTTTTATAAATATATATATATATATATTTTTTTGTAGCAAGGTATTGTTACCTCACGTTAGGGCTGGGGCTCCGAGGATGTGCTCGCACCCCCACAGCGGGCTGGAGCGAGGCTGTGCCCCCGAGGGGGCTCGGCAGTGCCCGGGGGGCTCCCACCCCGCACTCGCCCGGCCGTACCCTCCCAGTGCCCGTGGCCGTCTCCACTGCAAAGCTGTTCACGCTTTTTTTCTGATGTGATTTTTAAGACCTCTGACATTGCCTGTTTACTGGGACATTGCTGGCAATAGACCCCCACCCCGGACCAGTTTTTGGGTTATCTCCTCGCCTACGGGCACACTGTTCCGAGCCCCTCCTGCATCGATGTCCGAATTTTGCTAAGGATTTTTAACCCAGGATATTTCACGATGAATGATTGAATGTAGAGGGGAAAAAAAAAAACAAAACCACAAACCCAGCCTAGCAAAGCCTGTGTGGAGATTGTAAAGTGCTGAAAAACCTTTTTTTAAAAGCCAGAGAGAATTGTGCCCTGTACTGAGTTATTGTTTGAATAAAAGTTTTATTTATTGCATTGAGCTGGGCCTCGGTGTCTTTTTCGGCTGCCGTGCCTGCGTGCTGTCCTCACCGCCTGCATCGCCCACCGCGCATTCCCAGCCGTGTTTTTGTTCCCCGCTCCATCCCCGGGGATGCCGGGTGCTGCCTGTGCGCCRCCGGCACTAAACAGCTTCGCTGAGCGGGAGCAGCGACAGCTGTTTGAGGGCCGGGTCCCCTGTCCCTGAGCATTCCAGGGGGTGATGCYGCTGCTGCTCCCGCATGCCGAGGCTCCGGCTGTGCTTTCCCGGCGGTGGGAAAGCGGCGGTGGCCGGCACGGGGGGAAGGAAGCCGCCCCCACCCTCCCTTCCGTAGCCCCTGCCGTGCCCGGCCGCCGCACTCCCACAGCTCCCGGCTGGCCGTGCCCTTCCTTCCCCTCCTCACAGCACCAGGGACTCAATAAACACCACTTTTCCTCCTTTCTCTTCTTTTTCCTGCTGTTTCCTCTGCCCGCCGGCGCTGCGTGCGGGGTGGCCAGCGGGCTCTCGGGCCGGGTGGCCACCRGCTCGCGGCCTTAAAGCCTCTCCTTAACCACGACCTTCTGTCGCCGTCGAGCGTCCCGGTGTCCTCCAACCTGCCTTCTGTTTCCCTTGCAGCCCCGATGTTGAAGTGGCCAGGTTTTGAGGTGCCCCTGCCCGTAGTAAGTGCCGCTGTCGCGGGGCCRAGCCCTGGGTGCGCTGGGCAGCGGGTGCCGCCGCGGGGACACACGGGGACGGTGCCACCGCTCTGCTTCCCGCTGCACCCGGCCGAGCGCGTCCCCTCCCTCCCTCCGGCACCGCTTGGCGRGAGCTGCGGCTCTCCCCGGCTGCCTCTGCTGCTCGGCTGCTCGCCCCGCTGCCGTGGCTGCGCTTCCCGGGATGCTGAGCTGCCTCCGCGCTTCCCCCGCTCCCCGTAACCAGCTCTTTGGTTGTAGGTGTCCGGTGTGGTGKCCGTCSSTCGCTGTCCCCAGCCCTSTCCCGCGGGGCGGGGCACGTCCACACTAACCGCAAGTTTTTTGAGCAGCTTTTTTTTTGTTGTAGACTCGYCCCGGGAGCCTCCTGGTGCTGGCCCCAGGGATGGGATGCAGGAGCCTCCGCAGGAGTGGAGCCCCTGCTCGCTGGGGAGCCCCATTCCCCGTTTCTCTTTGATCCATGAGCTGCTTTCCCTGGAGCTGCAGGCTCCATCCCAGTGGCTCTTCTCTGCCAGCACAGAAATAGTTAAATGAGCCCYGGGTGACTCATCAAAGCAACTTTTCCTCTCCCTCCAGTCCTGAGAATCTATTCTGGCATCCTGGGGGGGAAAGTGATCTAAGTATCTGCATTAATTAGGTGTGAAATTAATTACCCTATTTTTAAGSAAAAGCCATTTATCTTTTAAGGAAAGGAAAAGTGAACGTGGAGAGGTGAGGGATGGCAGRGAGGGGACCTGGGGCTGACAGTGAGTGACTGTCCCACGGGGGTGCAGGTCCCAGCATCTTCCTTCTGCTCTGGGAGATGGCTGGGGACATCCCAAAGCTTGTGGGGACATCCCAAAGCCTCTGGGGACATCCCAAACCTGCTCAGTCCAGGTGCACATGATACCCCAAGGTGGGTGACTGGCCAGTGGGCCAGCTGTGGGACCTGCTGTGGGGGCTGTGGCTCCCTGGGGAGGGCTGGGGACACTGGGCGGATTAAATGAGGCCAAAGGGAGGGCAGGGGGCTGCTTGGTGGCTCCAGGCCTGGTGCATGTTCAGACCCAATGGCCCCAGGCACCCCAGGAAGCCAGAGGGACCCCCAGAGCTGCCCACATCCCTCCAGAATTAACTCATGCAGGGGAGAGGACAGAGGGGATCTCCTGGAGAGGGGGTAAGGATGTTCCCCGTGCCAAGGCAGTCCTTGTACCCCGTCCTGGCCAGGTGAYGATGGCAGCAGGAGGGTGCTGGGGGCACCCCAGGTAGGTGAAACCCAAGGTCAGCCTGTCCAGGTGTCCTCAGTCTCCCCCACTCTTCTCCCTGGAYAGTAACTTCTCTAGAGCAGCACGAGGCTCTGCAGGGAGCTGCCAGCTCTGCCCTTGGTCAGGAGGTGAAGCCAAACTCCCCCTGCTCCCTGGAGCAKCATGGTGCACAGCTGGGTGATCCCRCMGTGCTCCGGAGCAGCTTCTCCAGCCCTGGCCCCCATGGCATCCCCAGCTTTAGGCTGAAGGAGAGCCAGGTAGGAGAACATCCCACTGCAGCTGCCCTCAGCTCATTTCTGGGAGAGGAGCTGAGGAGTGGAGGCAGCTCCAGGAGTGGGAGCAGCTCCAGGAGTGGGGGCAGCTTGGCCGGGGGCTCTGTAAAGCAGAGCTTTTCCAATTTTCCCCTTTGCAAACGCTGCTGAGCCCGGGGTCTCGCTAGTCGCCGCTCGCTGTGCTGGTGCCCAGTCCTCCCTCTGTTAACTCTTCCTTCCTCTTCCTCTTCCTCCACAGGAACCCCTTTGCCAACGTCCAGCTGAAGCCAACGGTGACAAACGACCGCTCGGCTCCGCTCATCAGCTGATCCGGGAGCGCTGGCGCCCACGTGGCACTCGCCACTTCCTCATCCTCCTCCTCCTCCTCATCCTCACCGCTGCATGTCCGCCTTCCCAGGACTCCATTTCTAGGCAGAATTTATTTAATCCTGCTGCTTTGAAAGCCAAAGGCTCAAGCTAGTGCCCTAGCTCTCTCTCCTCTAGAGTCCCTCGGTGGCAGAGGGTCACAGCGCTGCCATGTCATCTGTCCTTTGTGCACTCCCCGGAGTCAGAGCTGCATGTCCCAGTGCAGGGATGACTCTCTCGTCCAGCAGCAGCTTGCTGTGGGTGGAAGGACAGGCTCAGCTGGAGAACAGCTCTCCGTGGGCTCACAGAGCTGCAGTGGGCAGTGATGGCACAGGGGACAATATCCCATGGGGTGGGAGGGACCCCGAGGCCAGGCAGGATAGCAGGACACCCCGAGGGATGGGGCAGCTCCCAGGCTCCCACCCCGTGCTCCAGTGCTGGTCACCACTGCAGCCCCCGCTGGGACGGGGTCAGCTCCGGGTCCAGAGCTCCTGCTGCTCTGGATATTGTAGGGAATTACGGTACTGCTGTAAAATATAAGCTAGAAAAAAAAAACCACTCGAGGAGGGGAGGGCGGTGTGTGAGCGAGCCTTGGGGTGCCCCTGCTCCCTGCACACAGGAGYTCCCATCCGGACCTCTTGCTTGGCCGTTTGCTCTTCCTCTATTCCTAGGGCTGCATGAGAGAGAGAGATAGATAGAGATAAAAATATATAAATATATATACACACTTGCTAAGCTTATTGCTGGGAGTGCCCATGAGCGAGGTGGCTCCCGGAGCCCTTCCCACAKCTCCCGAGTGACCACGGTCACATCCTTGCTCCAAAAACAGGGAGAAGGGCGTTTCCAGGCAGGAACGGTGTCTCCCATGGGTGAGGGGTTGAATCTGAAYAGAGTTTTTGCTTTTTCCGTTGTATTTCTCATTTTGCACTTTTTGGTGGTGATCACTGGTGCACCGTGTCCTGGTCCCCACAGCCTGGGCAGTGGGTGCTTGGCCGGGCACAGAATGTCCCCAGCACAGAGGGGGCTCAGTCCCAGTCGGATGAAGTGGCTCATTTGTCCCTTCCGATGGCTTTGCCAGCTCCACTGCAGGAAAACAGCTTCTCCTGTGACCGCCCAGGCTCCAGCTCTGCACGGAGGTTCCCTGCTCCATGATGTGCCTCCTCTTCCTCTCCTGTGCCTCCTCTTCCTCTTCCAGGGCTGGAGCAGATGGGTGGGGGCCAGATGGGGCAGGGGCGAGGGAAAGGGCTTCACTGGGGTGTGGGGCAGTGGGTGGGAGAGGGCTGGTGGCCACAGCCCGGGGTGGGGACAGGCCTGGGGTCCCCTCGACCATTGCGGTGTCCTCTTCCACCCCCGTGCCAGGGGCTGTCCCCCTGGGTCCCCCAAGCTGCCACCCTGGCTCCAGCCAGCCCCCAGGGGCTTCACTGCACCTCCTGGCTCGGTGGCACCTGCAAAATGTAACCTGAAATAATTTTTTATGAGAAAAAGTAATTTATGAGCAATTCAATCTCCCCCAGCCCTCCCTCCTGCAGCATCTTCCCCGGCCAGAAGCTTGTGGCCAGGCCCTCCCAAGCTGGATCCATCCTGGGTGCTGGGCAATGATCGGGGCAGGAAACGGCTTAAGATATTTTAAAAACTTTATTATTGGCCCGATGAGATTTGACACACATGCTGGGAGCTGTATGGAAATCAGCACTGATAAAAAATACAGCAATTATGACCCGTATTGAGAAAATAGACCGTGTAAGAAGAGCCTTTCTATTAAAAAAAGTTACCCAAGCCACAGCTCTGTCCTCATCCGCCMTCTGGAGCCGGGTCCTGTGGCACCATAGACCAAACCTGGGGTGTGGGGTGGGGAGCTGGGCCAGCACCTCTGGGTGCAGGGGGTGAACAAAGCCCCCTCTGGTGCAGGGAAGCAGAGATCAGGGGGGTAGGAGGGTGGGTGCTGCAGGAAGGGAATGCCAAGATCATCCCAGTCCTGCATGGGCAGCACCCCTGGGTGCTGCAYCCTGGGCCAGTGCAGGGGGTGAGGTGAAAGAGAAGGAAAAAAGCTTGGGAGAATTGGGGTGGAAGGGTTACCAGGCAATAAAATACTTAAATAAAGCACTAATTGCTTAGTAGGGAGGAGGAACCAGCAGTGGGGGGTACAGGGTGGCTGAAGGTGGGGTCCCCCAGGGCCTTGGCCCCCCACAACAGCCTCCTGAGCACCGAGGGCTCTCCAGCTGGAATGRAGCTGCAGGCTGGGCTGGCCATGGGAGTGGGAATGGGTGGGAGAAGGGTGGGTGGGTATGGGAACACCTCTGCCAGCACCGGGCCAGGACCCACTGCAGTGCCAGGCTGGGCTGGGGACAG
This sequence comes from Malurus melanocephalus, assembly GCF_030028575.1. NCBI lineage: Eukaryota > Metazoa > Chordata > Aves > Passeriformes > Maluridae > Malurus > Malurus melanocephalus. The sequence goes on along the minus strand of NW_026623848.1, from coordinate 336,875 downwards.
GCTCATCCTGCGTGTCCTGGTGCCAGAGCTGTGTCCAGCCCAGGGTGGGATCATCCTGTGGCATGGAGCAAAACCCCTGGCACCAGCCCAGGGTGGGATCATCCTGTGGCATGGAGCAGAACCCCTGGCACCAGCCCAGGGTGGGATCATCCTGTGGCACGGAGCAGAACCCCTGGCACCAGCCCAGGGTGGGATCATCCTGTGGCATGGAGCAGAACCCCTGACACCAGCCCAGGGTGGGATCATCCTGTGGCATGGAGCAGAACCCCTGACACCAGCCCAGGGTGGGATCATCCTGTGGCATGGAGCAAAACCCCTGGCACCAGCCCTATCCCACTGTGGACATGTCCCTGCAGGGGACACCCAAGTGCCCTCACCCCTCTGCACAGGGCACCAGGACAGKGCTGAGGGGCTCAGTGGGGACATTTCTCACCTCAGGGTTTGGTCTATAGACCCCAAAAGGAACCAGCCCTGATTTCAAGGTTTCGCTCAGCTCCGCTTACTTCTATTTCCTTCCGGAAGCTGGAATTGCACAATTATCCTAAGCCTCGAATGAATTTAAAAAAACAAAAACAAAGAAAGAAACAAACGAACAAACAAAACAAAAAAAAAAAAAACGGAACAAAGAACCATGAGCGCGTCCCCCCTCCCCCCCAACTCGATATGTCTCTTTGGCAGCAATAACTTAAAATCGCGTCAATGTGGGTTCAGTCAACAGCAAGTTTTGGTTTTGGGGTGGGGTTGGGGYTTTTTAATCATTTTGTTTAAATACAAAAATAGTCAGGTTGGCGGGTCCCGGTGAGGGATATTCCCCCCAGAACCAGCCCTCCATGTGTCGCTCCCTGCTGCAGTGGGAAAAGGTCCCACCAGTCCTCAGGGTGCCCAGCTGGGACTGATCCCTGCAAACCAGGGCAGGGGAGCTCCAAAGCCATGGTGACCACTCYGGGGAGCCATTGGCATCCCTGGCACGGGGAGTGACATCCAGAGTGGCAGCAGCCAGTGAGCCCTGGTCAGGAATGTTGTGGAGTGCCTCTGGGGCAGCCATGGGGCAGCTGTGGGTCCGCTGTGGGACAGCTGTGGGGCAGCCAAGCTGCCACAAGGTGCAAGACAGCGCACGGTACAAGGAGGGGACAGCCGGGGGGCAGTGGGGCGTGGGGACAAAGTGTCCCGGGGAGCACATGGGGGGCAAGAAGCCAAGGGGGACTTCACTGGGGAGGACACTCCGCAAATGTTAGCAAGGTCAGGGCACTACCCTTGAAACGCTATAATTTATATATATATATGTATATATATATATATAAGTGTCTATTTTACACACACGCTCACAGCCACCCGCACACACGCACGGCCGTCACCGTCACCCACCGCCTGGCCCCGCGGGGGCCGTGCCGGCCCCGCTCCCACTCGCAGCAGCAAACGAGTTCCTTCCGAWAAAATCTGCCTAAAAAATCCCGAGCAGGGTCTGGGAGCTCAGGGGCGGCCCCCACGCCAGCCCCGCCGTCCTGCGCCACCCCGGTGCCCGGGGCGATGCCGGCTGCTCCCGGCGGGCTCACTCCCGGTCACCGTCTTCGCTGCTGCCTGCAACAAGCGGAGAGAGCCGTGAGAGGACACAGCCCCCCGCAGGACACCCGGTGACCGTCCTGCAGGGTGTCCCACCCCTCACAGAGCAGATGGCACTGGGACACGGCAGCTCCTGACAGGGATGGTCCTGGTCACCCACACGGAAACATCCCAAGGGGGACTCACCTCCTATGGAGTCCATGTCCGAGTCGGAGACGTGGGTGATGGAGAACCGGGACACCGGGGCRGGTGAGACCGTGAACCGGGAGAACTGGATAGGCAGCACCTGTTTCTGCGCCGGCACCAGGGCGGGCAGGGTGGGCACGGCCGCGGGGGGCTCCGCTGGTGTCGCCGGCAGCGAAGCCACCAGGGATGGCTTCACTGGCATCAGCGGGAAGTCATCGTCCCACTCAAAGCCACCGCCTGGGATACAGAGTGAGGGAGCTGAGCCCACTGTGAGGGTTCCACCATAACCTCTGACCCCTTTACCCCATAACCGGCCCCTCATCATCCCATCAGCGCTGTCCCCTTAACCCCATAACTTCCCCCCCACATCATCCCATAACCACTGCCTTCCCACCACTCCACAACCAGCAGCCCCATGACCTCCTGGTCTCTTACTCTCTTCCGAGGCGTTGCCATCCGAGGAGTCGTCAGAGGCTCCCAGCCTGTCCGTGGGGCTGGGGGGGCTGCCACTGGCAGGGGGCTGCCCCGAAGGCGAGGGGGGCTGCCCCGAAGGCGAGGTGGGCTGCCCCGAAGGCAGGGGGGGCTCCGGGAAGCTCTGCTCAGCCAGCTCCCGTGTGGGGCTTTCCTGAGGATGGGGAAACAGCAGGAAGGAACCTCACTGGGGGCACAGCTGGAAATGGCTCCCACCACCACAACGCTGTGGGGCCGTGCCCGGTGCCCGGCTCTGTACCCCCAGGACACCCACCTGGTCGAAGAGGTAGATGGTCACATCGTCATAGAAGGAGACGGCCTTTTTCTTGCGCTCCAGGTCCTCACAGAAGGACTCRGACAGCAGGCTGGGCATTTTGAGGAGGCTGCGCAGGTTCCGGCCGCTCTGGCTCTCGGCCACCACGATGGGCACAGCCGCCGGCTCCTCCTCGCTCTCCTCRCTCTGCTCCTGGATGTTGTAGCAGCGCAGCTCCTCATCCGACTCGTCGCTGTCCTCCGTGTCCTCCTCCTCCTCCTCCGGCTCCTCACGGCGCTCGGGGGCAGCCGGGGGTGGCGAGAGACCCGGGGGTGCTTCACCCCCTGGTAGCAATGTGCTGGGACCCCCTGGCGCATCGCCCACCGCAGTCCCCTCCAGGGGCAGCCCCAGGTCCCCGAGCCCCAGCGCGGGGGGCACAGTCTGTTTGTCCCCCACTGTGGCTCCCCCAAGTCCAGGGATGCCCTCAGGCACGCAGATCCCTCTGACAGCTGATGGYACCTCAGGGTTCATTGGCACCGGGGTCAAGAGGAAAGTCTTGGGGGTCACAGAGCCCGGGGGACAGGTGTCTGTGTCAGAGCGCGGGGGGCTGCCTGGCACCAGCCCCGTGCCAGCGGGGCTCTGCTCGGTGCCAGGCACCTGCTCTGGTGGGCTCCCAGCCTCTGTCCCCATCCAGTCCCCCTCCAAAGCCGCCGCCGCTGGCGCGGGCACTGCCACCATAGCGCCAGGCGCTGCCGGGGGGCTGCCGGGTGCCCCCGGCGGGTGCAGCGGGTCCTCCCCTCGCCCGGTGTCCTGCGCAGGGGAGCGGGAACCCTCCTCTGCCTCCGGGGTGCGGGACCCATCGCTGTCCCCCTCGTCCTTGTGGCCGCGCTCGGCCTCGGCGTCGCAGTCGGAGAAATAGGCAGAGTCGCGGTASGGGCTCTTCTCGGCCAGCCCGGGCAGCTCGGCCCCGGGGGCACTGGGCAGCCGCGTCTCAGGGGCCGGAGCTTCGCCCTCGGCCCCCGGCAGCCCTGGGGGCGGCTTCCCCAACTGGCTGAAGGCCTCGGGCTCCCGGGACTCGTGGGGCTCCTTAAGGACGAACTCGGGGGACTCGTTGTTCTCGGTGTCGTAGCCGCTGTCGAGGGCGCGGGCCTGGCCGGCGGGCACGAAGGCTCCGGGGCTGAGCACCTCGCAGGAGCTGGCCGTGGAGGGGATGTCCAGCGACTCCAGCGAGTCCGGCGTGCCCACCTGCTTCTGCAGGGACCTGAGCGCCGGGGCCGCCTCCGCCCGCTCCGCGTATTCCCCGGAGAAATCGGTGAACACGCCGGAGGTCAGCTCGGCCGTGTCCTCGTCGCTGCCCTCGTCCACGCTGGGGAAGCTGCTGCTGGAGMAGGTCTTGTCCGGCGTCCGGTCGGCGTCGCTGGCGGCACTGTCGGCCGCGGCCTTGGCGGGCACGGACGCGGGCGCCTCGGCGGGCTCCGCTGTGGGCTGGGCGCCGTCCGCGCCGGGCTCGCCGGGGGGGCCGGGGTTCGGGGCGGCGGTGCCAGCCATGGCGGGGCTGTCCTCCGCCGGGGCCGCGGCGGGCGGCAGCGGGCTGCCGGCAGGGCTTCCCCGGGCCGAGCTCTCCTCAGGGTGGGCATCGCGCGGGGCCCCCGGCGCAGGTGGCGGGGCCGCGGCGGGGCCCCAGGGCGCGGCGGGACTGCCCGCCAGCGTGCCGGGCTGCGCGGGGCCGCAGGGTGATGAGTCACGGCCGTGCCAGGCCTGCCGCCGCGGGGAGGGCGAGCGGCACGGGGAGGAGGAGCCGCCGGCCGTGCCGGGGGGCTGATCCTGCCGCGGGCGGAGGAAGTCGCGTCCCGGCGGGGACCCCCCGAGCTGGGGCTGGCCGCGGGGCACGGTGCCCAGCGGCTTGGCCATGAGCCCGCGGAAGGTGATCATGCGGCGGTAGCACCAGCTGTCGCCGGCCGGGGGCTCGCGGGGGCTGCCGCTGCCGATGTTGTTGTTGGAGGAGCTGTTGGAGGCCCAGGGATGGCGCTGAGGCGGGGGGCTGGCACCGGCCGGGTGGGGAGCGTCCTCGGGGGRGCTGTCCTCGCCCAGCTCCAGCGCCACGCAGTCCGGCGGGGCTCCGCTCGGCCCCGGGGCTCCCCCGTACCCCGGGGGGCTGTAGGCGCAGTTCCCCGACGGCGAGACGCCGAGCGGGTCGGCGAAGACAGCGGGCTGGAAGGCGGGCACGGGCCAGTCCTGTCCGCCCGGCTGCGGGGGCTCCTCCTCCAGCAGGTAGCCCTCGGCGCCGTGCCTGGGGGACGGCTCGTAGCCCCGCGGCTCCTGGCCCGGGCAGGGGTACGGGTAGTACTCGGCGCACTCCCAGGAGCCGTCGGCCGCCGGAGCGTGGCCCAGCAGCGGCTCCATGCTCAGGGACACGGTGGGGCTGCCGTCCGAGTCGTAGGTGCTGCCGCTGCGGCCGCCCTGGGCTCTCCAGCAAGCCGGGGCTCGCACGGCTCCCTGCTCGCCCGCCGGGCTGTAGGTGCACATGGCGTAGTCCAGCTCGGCGCTGCCCTCGCCGGGGCCCTCGATGCGGATGTAGTACTCGCTGCCCAGCGAGGGGCTGTGGGCACCCAGGATGGGCACCACGCCGGGCGCCGGCACCCCRGGGCAGCCGGACGCCTTGCACTCGTAGCAGGATGGGGACACMCCCAGGCTGAGCCCCGCCGTGGTGGCCGGGTAATAGAGGTCGTGGTAGCGGGCAGCGCTGGTGGGGCTCAGGGACCCCAGCGGAGCYTGGAAATGCTCGGTCTTGGTGTGCTCCCACTTGTACTCGAAGTTGAGGCCGTGGCTGGTCTCCATGACAGTGAGGATGTCGTCCCCGTCCGAGGGGAACCCGTCGGCTGAGAACTGCTCCAGCAGCGGAAAGGAGGAGAGCTCGGGGCCGTGGTGACTGCCGCTGGCGTTGCCGTTGGGTTTCATGGAGTTCCAGCGCTTCTCGAAGTCCTCCTCCGCCTCCGTGGCCCCCTTGGCGCACAGGTAGGACAGCAGCAGGTGCACCTCCTCGGCCGTGGGGCGCTGCTCAGGCTGCAGCCAGCAGAACTGCATCACCTCGTACCTGCCACGGGAGCAGCCAGCGTCAGCCCGGCCCCCCGCCCGCGCCGCGGGGCAGGGGAGGGGGCAGCTCGGGCTCCTCACCAGCGCTCCGACAGCGACAGCTTCAGCTGGGGCTTGGGCAGCTTCAGCTGCTGCTCCTTGATGGCGTAGGCCAGCACTTGGCGGTCRGAGTAGTGGTCATAGGGCTGGCTGCCCAGCTCAAACAGCTCCCAGATGGTGACGCCCAACGACCTGTGGGCACGGCAGGTCACCTCACCCTCACCCAGCTCCAGCCATCGACCCCAAAACCACCCCGATGCATCCCATGCATCCCCCTGTGCCCCCCGGGTCCGCTCACCAGACGTTGCTGGCCTTGGTCTGGTCCACCACCAGCAGGTTGCCGTGCACCTCATCGATGAGCTCGGGCGCGATCCAGCGCAGCGGCACCCACAGCTGGTCGGCCGTCACAAAGTAGTCGTCCTGCCAAGCGTGCAGGGTCAGTACGAGAAGAGAACGTCAATCCATGGCGTCAGGGACCGGCCGCGCCACGGCACCGCCACCCCCTGCCCTCCCCATCCTCCTTCACTGCCCCCATGTCCCTTATTGCCCCACRTCTGTCCCCAGACTACCCTACTCTCCTCCTGGCACCCAGTGTAGCTTGCTGCCTCCCCTCCTTTCCCTCTCTGCCCCTCTGCTCCCCTGTCTGAGCCCCTCCAGACCCCTCCCAGCCATCCCAGCTCTGGAGCAGGACAAACAGGCAGATAATGGGTGGGCAACCCCCGGCKGTGCTGGCAGCTGCCTGCAGGGACCTGTCCCTGGCAGAGGGGCACGTCCGGACCAGCCCAGGCAGTGTCACCCCACTGGGCGGGGACCGGGCTGCTCACGGGGGGAGAAAACCCTCTTTCATGCTTGGGGGGGGCCACGGCGGGTGGCACCAAGGGTCCCTCGCAGGGTGGTCTGAATCCCCCACACCCCAACAAACACAGGCGTGGCCCGACACGGCTGGGGAGGGGAAGATGTGTGCGGGAGGGCAGGGGGAAGGCTCCGTTCGGTCTGTGCCAGGGTGGGTGTACGTGGGGGTACCGCTGGGTCCCTGCGCCCGGCCCCCAGCCCCCTCCTCCCTCCAACCAGCCTTACTTTGTACTTGCAGTGCGAGAGCCCGTAGTCCCCGATCTTCACGGTGAGGTCGGCGGTGAGGAGGCAGTTCCGCAGGGCCAGGTCACTGCCAAACAAACCCGGAGCTGTCACCGGCACCAAAGGCTCGGGGGGCACCCACCGGGGACCCGGCTGGGGCTGAGTGCGGCGGCGGGACCGTTCCGTGCCGGGCTCCGGGACCGTTCCGTGCCGGGCTCCGGGGCCGTTCCCTTCCCGGCTGCGGGGCCGTTCCCTGCCCGGCCCGGGTGTGCCGATAACGCGGCTCCCAGTGCACAGCAGGAATGCCTGCGCAGCCCCAGCTGCGCCGCTGTCCGTCCGTCCATCCGTCACATGCCGAGCCAAGCAGAAGGCGGGTGTTCCCGGGCAACGTGAGCCCTGGCACGGGGCCGGGCTCCCGGGCAGCCGCTCCGGCTCTGGGCGGGTCATGGAGACGGCACAGGCGAGACCCCCGCTGCAGCAGGGACCACCAAGGCTGGGCTGCCCTAAGGGAGTCCCTCTCCCACCCTCGTGGGGACCCACCTGCAGAGCCAGCCTCGGGTGGGGACACTCCGGTGGCCCTCGATGGCAGCACACCCCCTCCTCAACAAAATCACTGATGCTGGAGTCTCCGTCTGCAACTCACTCAGCACCAGGATATTGTTGGGCAGGAGGAGCAGTGGTGGGGCAGGAGCTCTGGCACCTTGGGAACCGCCATCCAGACCCTGCACTCCTCCCCAGCTCCCCCCGGAGCCCCGGGCCACCATACCTGTGGATGTAGTTGTTCCTGTGCAGGTGCAGGACGCCGCAGGCCACCTCACACGCCATCCTCTGYAGGGTCAGCAGGTCCGGGGTCATGGCCTCGGCCCCTCGGCAGCTCCGTAGATACCCCTTCAGGTCACCCTGTGGGCAGTGCCACTGTCACCACTGTCACCATCCGTAGCACTGGGCCGCAGGGGGCACCGCGGGGAGCGGGGGGACAGGGACTCACCAGCGGGCAGAACTCCATCACCAGCAGGTACGGGGTGACCTCGGCACACTGGGCCAGGCACTGCAGCAGGTTGGTGTGCTGGAGGGCTCTGTGTGGGGCACAGCAACGGGGGCGTGTGGGCACCATCGCCCTGCCTGTGCTGGGACTGTGCTGGGAGGGTCGGTGGCAGCCCCCAGGAGCCACTGCCCTTCCTGTGCCAGGGGGATGGCAGCAGCCAGGAGCCATCGTCCTGCCCGCACAGGGGCTGACACAGGGGCTGCTCTGGGTACCAGCACGTCCCAGCGCCCGGGATGTGTCACAAAGGGACATTTGTTCAGCTGTGCTGGAGCAGGAGCAGCCCTGTGCCCCCCCTGGCCCAGCTCTGCCCATGATCTCACTGCTGCCCCATGCCACGGCCAGCAGCCCCACACAGCCCTGGTCCTGCGACAATGTCAGGATGGAGCTGTGCTGCCCAGAGCTCAGCCAGCACCTCCACGGGGCAGCCAAAGGTGGCACAGAGTGCCCCCATCCCACAGCACCCCCGCTCCCAGCCCCGTGGAGTGACCCCAGAKGTACCTGTAGGGCTGTGCTTCCTCCAGGAACTGCATCTGGTCCTGCACGCTGGCGCTCGCCTTCAGCTCCTTCACCACCACCTGGGTGCTGCTGATGCCCGAGTTCACCTCCCCCAGGAACACCTGGGGTGAGGGACAGGCTCGTCCCTCCATCCACACCCCGAACCCGCCTGGCACAGCGGGGGCCGCGCATCCCACCGGGGCAGGGTGTGCGGGGGTCCCTGCCCCTGCGCTCACCTTGCCGAACCAGCCATGCCCGATCTCCTTCAGGTAGAGCAGGCTCTGCCGCCCCAGGTCCGCCGACTTGAGGAGCTGCACTGTAACAGAGCCCATCCAKCTGCCCACGTGTCTCCCTGCCCACACATCCCCCTGCCCACCTGCCTGCGTTGCCCRCAAGTCGCAGCCGAGCCCTGCTGTCCTCACCGTGCCACCCAGTGCCAGTCCCTCTGCCACCCCAGGATGCCCCGCAGCATCCATCCCCAGGCACCCTGCATCCCAGGCATCCTCATCTCCAGGCATCCTCCCACGACCGGGGTACGTGGGGTATCGTTCCCCAAATGGGACGGCAGCGGAGCTGGCTTCCTGCCCCTTGTCCTCCGCAGGGTGTGCAGAGCCCAGCCCGGCACAGCGCTGGCATTTAGCCCTTGCCGGCCCCCCCGGCACAGTCCGGCCCCTCGGCAGCCCGTGCCAAGGGCAGGCAGCAATGGAGCCATTGTTGGCCCTCTCTGCCCTCCCCACTGTGGCCATTCTTTGGGCAGGGAGTGACACGGGCGGGAGGGGGCACAAGCAGGCGCCCCTCACATTCCTCTCCCACTCGTGGCCTTGTTTACATGGCACCAGGACTCGCGGATGGCACCGTTCGGGGTGCCCGTGTCCTGTCCCACCCCGGCACTGCTCCCCTGGGCTGGGACACACACAGGGCTGGGGACAGGGACAAGGGACACATGCACAGGGGGACCTTGCAGCACTCCCCAGGGACCTCGGCTGCCTGCCCTGAGTCAGGGCTCCACTGGAGCTGTCCCTTCACAGCAGGGAGACCCGGCATCCCCATCTCACCCCACACCGGTGATCAGAGACCCCCAGCCACGGCACACAGGGGTCCTGCCCCCGCCCTGGCTTACCTGAGCGCCCCGGCTGCTTGGCCATGGGCAGGGACACCTTGGTGAGGGGCAGCACATAGACCTCGGGGCCATGCTGGGGGGCAGGCGAGCCCTGGGCCGACAGCTCCGTCACGTAGTCGTCCCCCTCGGCGTTCTCAAACTCCTGCTCCGGGGATGCAGTGGGGGACACACGGAGCTGAGACAACTGACCCCGTGGGTTCTGTGCTGCTGGCAGTGCCCCACACACCCCTCTGCCCTGACGGGCTCATGGGGGCCCCCAAATCCCACCCTCCCTGCTCCCCCATCCCATTACCTGTCTGTGCCACCCCGGCAGTGCCCAGCTCCCAAAAGCCGCCCGGGCGAGCAGATAGGCCACGGTGAACATCTCGCCGTGCCCAGCTGTGCCTCATGGTGCTGCCCACACCAGCGGCACGGCGCCGTGTGCCATGTGCCACCGTGTGCCATACACCACGTCCTGCCGGACACCGGCCCGGCCGCGCGCCCCTAAATACCCAATGCGGGGGCACCGGGGATCGCTGCCCCCCCGGCACCGAGAGGTGCTCCGGCGGTGTGGGACGTTACACAACACCCGGCGTGTCCCCCCAGCCTGACCCCCTCCCGCCGCGGGCGCCACAAGCCTCCACAAAAATCTCAGCAATTAAGGAAAAAGCGTTTTCTCGGCACATTCTGTGCCTGTGAGGTCAGGGTGCCTCCCACCCTCGGGGGCGTGCGGGTGGGACCAGGCCCTTAACCGTGGCGTGGCCTGGCCCTGCACGGAGCTGGGAGCACGGATGGGTCAGGATGTGACCCCAATGATCCTGAATCCCGCAGATCTGTGGAGCTGGGATCCTGGATGAGCCAGAATACGATTCCCAGTGTGCTGAGCCCCTCTGTCCAAGCACTGCTATCCTGAGCCAGGACACATCCAACCCTGGTGCTGGGGCAGGGAATTGKGCACCCAGAACCTCTGGACAACTCCATCCCTCTCTGGGAAGAACCCCCCAACCCCTCAGCTCACCTTGAAGCCAATGTCCCCCTTCTTGCAGCACAGACAGGCCAACATGAGGAAGATGAAGGTGAAGAGCCCCGAGAAGGAAACGGCCACAACTGCCAGCGAGGAGGACCAGGAGAGCTCACTAAGGGGGGTGCCGTCTGTGGGGACACGAGGGGGTTAAGGAGGGGGCTGGGGGCACCAGGGAGGCATCAGCTTGTGCCATGGGGTCCTGCCTGGGTGGGGGTCTTGGGATGTGGGRGCACATCAGAGCTCACAGGGCTTTTGGCAKYSTGSCCCCTTTGRTGGGGAGCCCTGGAGGGACCCCCAGAGCCCAGGCAGGGCATGCATGAGGGGTGCATTGTCCCCATGGATGCAGGGGGACAATGACAGCCCATGGAGAGGGGCTGTGCCAACTCAGGGGCCCCAGGCTTCCCCACCCAGCCCTTGGATCTGCCCTCCTGTGGGTTTGTCCACAGCATGGTGACATCCCAAGGCACTGCCCCGTGGGAGCTGGAAGGATGGGAATGTGGTCACATGAGCCCCACACCAGGCCCTGGGCCACTGGGGTGGGACACTGTTCCTCTGGCTGGCACCGCATCGTCTGGGCACCAGCACATCCCAAATCCCAGCACACGCTGCCCCACGCCAGCCCTGCCGTGTCCATTGGGGTGGTGGGGCACATGGTGGCTCTGTGGCAGCAGTGGTGGCCGTGTGGCAGCGGTGGTGGCTGTGTGGCAGCAGTGGTGGCTGTGGTGGCAGCGGTGGTGGCAGTGGTGGCAGCGGTGGTGGCAGTGGTGGTGGCTGTGTGGCAGCAGTGGTGGCTGTGTGGCAGCAGTGGTGGCTGTGGTGGCAGCGGTGGTGGCTGTGTGGCAGCAGTGGTGGCCATGGTGACTGTGTGGCAGCGGTGGTGGCTGTGGTGGCAGCGGTGGTGGCAGTGTGGCAGCGGCGGTGGCCATGTCGCAGCTGGCCGTCCCCAGCAGGCCCCGCTGCCAGCTGCAGCTGCCACATTACTATTCCGCCCGGAGCCTGCCCAAACAACCGGCGCCGTTGTGGTGGAGGCAGCCGGAAGGTCGCGGCGCTGCCAGCGGAGCCGCTCACCGGAGACCCCCAGAGCCCCGCGGTGCCCGGCTGGGACAGGTGCCCTGCACAGAGTCCCACGGGTGCCACGGTCCCTCCCTGGGTCACAGAACCGGGGMCGRGCCCCTCCGGGATGCGCACACGCRGCTCCAGCGCCCGAACCGTGGAGCRTCCCCGTCCCTATGCCCTGCCCGGCTCGGAGCTCCASCGCCGGCTCCGCGTGTCCTTGAGAGCAGCCCCTGAAGGGCACCGGGGGCTGCGGGAGGTTCTGCTGCCCCAGTGGGCACCAGCAGCACCCGCTGCTCCCTGGCACTGCCCGGCTCCACATGGGGTGRGCGCAGGGCACCCCCGCTCCCGGCACGGCACACACCACACGGCCCCAGCCGTGCCAGGAGCAGGGAAGGAGCTCCAGAGCCATCTTCTGAGGCTCGGGATGCAAAGCTGAACCTGGCAGGAGCGGGGGGCGGCGTGCCCCCCCCTTCCCGCTGGTTTCCATGGTGAACACACTTTGTACCGCCAACGTCACCATTTTCCCTGGATAGTGGGACAGCAAAAGAGAAAATGACTCACTGAAAAGAGCCTTTGAACGGTGACGGGGAGCGGAGCACGGGGACAGGAGCCTGTCCGAGGGGACCGTCAGCTGAGCCGCTCCTCGGCTCGGGAACGGCAGCTTCCCAAAGAGGACAACGGCCCTCTGAGACCCAGCTGCTCCTGCCTCAGTTTCCCCAYCTGCACAACCTGAGAGCCAGACCGGGCAGGGGCACCAGCCCTGCCGTGACCCATTGGCACCGTCCCTCCCTGCTGTACCCACAGCAACAGCACTGGGTGCAGTGATTGGAAATGTGGCGTCATCTCATAATTTAGCATTATCCCAAAACCAGGTCAGATGCACCTGCAGCGGTGGCTGCCTGAGCCCTGGAGTGCMGGGAGCACCAGGACACGAGGGACAGACACCAGGGCTGGCTGAGTGCAGCCTGAAGTACCCTCAAGAGAAACCAGGACCCCCAGCACATGCTGCCCTCCAGCTCCAGGCTCTGCCTCCTGCTCTCCCAGCAGAAACGAGGTTCCCTGGCATGGAAGCCACGGAAGCCATGCCCTCCCCTGGCCTTCCTGGCCACAGGGGTCAGATGAGAATGGCCAGCTCAGTGCATCCCCCAGAACTGCTGCATCACTCGCAGCCCCCGGCACCCAGGGCCACCCAGCACCCAGCCAGCTCAGGGATCGCCCACCTCAGCCGGCCAGCCCAGCGGGAGGGGACTGGTGACAGCAGAGAGGCCACAGCTCCAGGGCCACCTGCCCCAGCCTCACACTCAGCCCTGGCGGACGGGAGAAGGGCAGCGGAGGAAGGGCGGTGGACCGCCGGGTGCAGTGGGATGGCAGCGGGGTGCAGCGGGGTGGAATGGCGTGCAGCGGGGTACAATGGGGTGCAGCGGGGTGCAGTGGGGTGGAATGGCGTGCAGCGGGATGCAGTAGGGTGCAGCGGGGTGCAGTGGGGTGTAACAGGATGCAGTGGGGTGCAATGGGGTCGCCCTCCCACCCCACGGAAGCCACCGCGCCCCCGCAGCGGGCACAGCCCCGCCCGCGCTGCTCCCCCCGCCCCGCCTGTTGCATCGCCCACCCAGCGCAGGTCGCGGCCCCACCGCCGGCTCCGGGCGGGGACAGGGACGGGGACAGGGACGGGGACAGGCCGGAGTGTCCCGCTGTGCCGCCGCTCCTGCTCCCGCCCGGAGCGTGCCCGTTTTTCCCCGCGGCCGGTGCTGACTCACGTCCCCGGGGCGGCCGCGGCCGCCGGACCGGCCATGGCCCCGCTGCCTCCGGCCGCCGGCGGGGCGATGCTGCGGCCGCCCGGCGATCCCGGCGATCCCGGCCGAGCCCGCCCGGCCAGCGGCGGCTGACGTGTGCGGAAGGGCCGAGCCGGGGTTCCCGCAGAGCCGGCGGCGGCTCGGGGCTGGCAGCCGGGGCGAGGCCACGGGCACAGGCACTGCCCCGGGCTCCGGGACACCGGGCACACCCGGACCCTGCTGCCACCCGGCCACTCTCCGCAGGACCTGCTGCAAGACAGCCTGTACCTCAATTTCCCCGCTGGTAATTCCCAGATGCCCTGGGAGGGCTCACAGGGTCATCCAGGAGGGGATGGATGCTCCTGCACCTTGGGAGCGTGGTCCAYATATCCCCCCTGCCCCCTCGCCGGCATGCCAGCCTGGGAAATGCCAGGTTCTACCGGGAGAGGCTGGATTTGGGCAGGGAGAAGGGCAGGATATGGGCACGGAGCAAMGCAGGACTGGGGCAGGRAATGGGRCAGGACTGGRGCAGGGAATGGGGCAGGACTGGGGYAGGGAATGGGGGAGGATTTAGCCYGGGAGCAGGGCAGGATTTGGACAGGGAGCAAGGCAAGATTGGGACAGAGAGCAGAGCAGGATTGGAGCAGGATTCGGGTGGGATTTGGGCAGGATCAAACACTCACGGCCCTTGGCCCCTCCGGCCACAGGCTGCTCSCTCCCAGCCCCATCCCCTCTCCCGGTGCAGCCCTGGCATCACGTTAATCCTGTGCCCATGGGCAGCTTCCAGRGAAGCAATTTCACAGCCCGCAGGACGCGCTCTCTGCTCGCCCACACGCACCCAGGCGGCACAAAACCCCCGCTGCCATTTGGGGTGTGAGAGCAGAGCCTGGGGACTGCGCGGCTCCAGGGGAAACTGAGGCACCAGAAGAACCTGAGCCTGGATCCCTCTGCCGTGGAAGCAGCCACGGAGCAGGGTTGGGGCTGGCACGGAGCCTGGCACGGAGCCGGTACCCACAGCATCCTCCCCTGGGATGCCACAGGATCCAGACATCCCTGGCACTGGTACCCAGAGCATCCTCCACCTGCAGCGGGATCCAGGCATCCCCTCACCAAAAACAGGGAGCATCACCCCTCATCCCCAGTGCTGGAACCTTTTTCCATTTTTCCAGCAGGAAGAGCTGGAGCCATTGGGGCAGCCTCTCTGGTGATTAATAGATCAGTTAATTGTGCATGCCAGGCACGCCTGCCTAATCCCTTCTCCTTCTGTATCCTTTAACGTGGCGTATTTCACCAAAAGGACTGAATCTGCCCTTTAATTCTGGTTTTACCATCTCGGGCTGAAACAGCAGGAGAAAAAAAAAGGTGGAAAATAACAGAAAATCATCCATCATTTTCTAAAGCAATGAAATAAAAACAAGGACTGTGCTAGGGACAGGCCAGGCCCCAGCGTTGCCGCGCACACACCACGCGTGTCAGCCTGATTAGGGACAAAAAATCAAATTCCCCCATGAAAGCCCGCCCTGATGCAGAGCCAGGAGCTGAAAATTCCCTGTTTCCACAGAAAATAATAATAATATTATTACGATAATATAATTATTATAATGTAATTCTAGTAATACTTTATATTATAATAATATACTGTAATAATATACTATTATTATATATAACATACTAGAATCCTGTATGGAATTATATATGGAATTGTATATAGAATTATATTTTATAGATAATATAATATTTTTGATATTTAATGATATAGTTTAGCTGGATTATAGAATTATTCGATTATTATATTTATATATTTATATATTTATATATTTATATATTTATATGTTTATATGTTTATATGTTTATATGTTTTTAGACTGTTTGATTATTTTATTTATAATAATTTATAGTAGTATTAGATTTATAATAATACTAGCTTTATAATAATAATAATAGATTTATAATAATACATTAGAATAGATTAGATTTATAATAATACATTGCAATTTTTAAAAATAATACAAAAGACATGCAAAGCAAGCTCAAATTGATTATTTAAACCAAATTCTCCTGCTGGGTGTTTTGAATGAGCACTGAGTGGGGGCTGTGAGGTCCATCCCACACTGTCCAGGCAAAGGACAGGGAGGGAACTCGGTGTCTGGGGGGAGTGTCCAGTGCTCCTGTGACAGGGATCCCTCCATGGACCCCGGGAACAACAGGGAAGGGGCAGTGCCAGGGGCAGTGCCAGGCCAGGGACAGTGACAGATCAAGAGCAGTGCCACACCAGGGGCAGTGACAGACCAGGGACTGTGCCACAGCAGGGACAGTGCCAGGGACAGTGCCAGACCAGGGACAGTGTCACACCAGGGCCAGTGACAGACCAGGGGCAGTGCCACACCAGGGGCAGTGTCACACCAGGGTCAGTGACACACCAGGGTCGGTGGCAGATCAGGGGCAGTGCCACACCAGGGACAGTGCCACACCAGGGACAGTGCCACACCAGGGGCAGTGCCAGGCACCTGGCATCGCGGTGCTGCCACYAACAGCGCGTGGCACCGGCCACGCCGAGGCTCTCGCAGCCACCAGAGCAGCGTTTACGTAACAGCGGGAGAGGCAGCGCGAGCGGGGCGGCCTATTTATATCCAAAATGCTCGGTGCTGTTACGAAACCAGGAGCTGCTCCCTATGGGACAGCAGGAACTCAGCCTCGGGGTCTGGCTCTGCCCCCCGGTACAGCCCCAAAAGCTGGCACAGCCCAGATCCCACTAGGGATGCTCAGGGCACAGAGCTGGGCGATGCCTGGCACCTCCCTGCCCGATGTCCACCCCCAGGTCAGTCCATGGTGCCCAAATCACCCGTCACCCACAGGCACGGGAACACACAGAGGGGCAACTGGAAAATCCTCTCCTTTGCCACAGCAAGGATGGCTGAGGGTGGGCACAGGGCACAGGTGAGCAGCACACAGACACAGAGGGATTTAGGAAAGATGAAGGGCCGTGGTGGCCTGGCAGTGGGACAGCCTGGCACGGCTGGGACAGGGGCCTGGSAGCTCGTGGATCCCCGGCCCAGCCAGGCGGGCAGTGCTGTTCCACTTACTGCGTTTGCCTACACTGGAATTTTCCYTTGCTCCAGTAATTAAAACAAACGGCATTAACCCCACTGCTGGCACCAGGCTGCAGGGAGGACGGGGCTGGCAAAGGTGAAGGGATGGCAATCGGGATCCCCCAACAGTCCGGGYTCTGTGGGAAATCCTGGACCTGCTCTCGTTCCTCCAGCGCTCAGCCCTCCCAAACTAAACCCACCATCCCATCCTCCCTGTCCTTTGGCCGGTTCTGAGCTCCACCATGAGCCTGGCACCAGCTCGGGGGCACCCCAGGATGTTCTGTGCCCCCTCAGTATCCCCAGCCATCGGGGCCTGGAGCGGCTCTCAGAGCTTGGCCAATGGCAACAATGGCAGTGGCTGCCCTGAGACGGCTGCGCCACGCTCCGATGGTGCTTCCYGGGCTGTCAGGGGGATTAATGCCCACAGAAGATTTATTTTCCTGCCAGCAGGCACGCTGAGTCAGCACAGAACGGCTCCTCTCCGTGTCAGTCCTGTCACCSTCCAGCCCCGCCACACCGCCCCGCAGGGTCCCTGTGGCTCAGCCCACACCTGGGAGCCAATTCCCACTGGGGATGTGAGGGGCGTTTGTGGGGCAGGAGAGCGTCTGGAGCCAAGTCCAGACCTGGAGCAGCATCAACATCCCTGCATCCCTGAATTCCTGCATCCCTGCATCTTCACAGCCCTCCATCCCACCATCACACTATCCCACCACCCCTGCATCCCTGCATTCCTGCATCCTTGCATCCCTGCATCCGTGCATCCCACCATCCCTGCATCCCACCATCGCTGCATCCATGCATCCCTGCATCTGTGCATCCCTGCATCCCTGAATTCCTGCATCCCTGCATCCCACCCTCCCACCATCCTCGCATCCCACAATCCCTGCATCCCTGAATTCCTGCATCCGTGCATCCCTGCATCCCTGCATCCCTGAATTCCTGCATCCCTGAATTCCTGCATCCCACCATCCCTGCATCCCTGCATCCCTGTATCCCAGGGGGTATGGATATCTGGGCAGTGGGTCCCAGCACCTCCTGCCAGATCGGTGCAGCACAGGGTGGGAACAGGCTCAGCCATGGCATCAGAGCAGCCCAATTGCCCCTTTGACCCAAATCCTGGGATTTTCCAGCTCAGCAGCGGGATGGCGAGCGGGTGACGTCACACCAAGGAAAACCTGCGATGCTGCCGGRCTACGGGCACTCAGGACAGGGGAAGCCCCCACTAAACACAGAGCCCAGATGGATGTGCACCCCTTGGTTTAACCCACACCGGGCACCACCCTGGCAGTGCCATTSCTGCCCCGCGTCCCCCGGTGTCACCAGCGTGCCAAGGCTCAGCTCCAGGCGCACGGCACGGGGGCAGCGGAGCAGTGCTCCGGCTGGGAGGGCAGAGCCACGGGATGCCCTGGCACAGACTGTCCCAGGCAGGGCCGGGAGTGCCGGGCAGGGAGCCCGTGAGTCACAGCCCCGCTCCCCCCGGCAGCGCAGGGCCCTTTCAACCCCGGCATATTAATTTCTCCTAATTGGCTTTGACAGGGATCCGTGTCAACGTTCCAGAACGCACCCGCCCGTGTGCGTGGGACGGGAGGGAGGGAGGAGGGGAGAAGAGGGGACCAAAGTGGCACCCTCAGGGAACGGGATCCTGGCTCYGTCCCCTCAGTGAGCCAAGGGCTGCCCTGCTGTGCTGTGCCGATGTCATTCCCTGTGCCGGGACAGGGGAATTGCCACATGCCACCCCGCCGCTGCCTGCCCGGCACCCCTGTGGGCACCAGGAGCCACCCCTGCTGCCCATCAGCCTGGACAGCATCCCCCCACGTGGCAAGACAGAACATTGGGCACGGTGCTGCCACCACTGTCACCTGCCAGCCAAGGAGCTCCTGCTGTCCTGCCCCAAACCCCCTCTCTGTGTCCAGTCCCAACAGCAATTTCCCCCTGTACAGCCGGGTTGGTGCCAGGGTTGGGRGGATCCCCCACCTTCCCTTTGCCTCGACTCCCAGGGCAAGGATTGGGCACCCAATTGCCACGGGAAGCCCAGGAGATCCAGGGCACGCTTTGGGATGGGCAGAGTGCCGGGGGGCTCTGGGGTTTTGTTGGGAGCATCGCCAGCCCTGGCCCATGGATGGGTGAAGCAAAATGGGAACCACGAGGCTGCAGAGCTGAGACCCTTCCCCAGAGCCCCCAGAACCTGCAGGGAATGAGCCCCTGGCAGAGCTGGCACAGCCTGACCCCGGTGAATGAGACAAGCCAAAAACAGCAGGTGAGGCCACAACACGGGCAGCTGCACTGGCACACCTCTGCTCCAGGTGACACTGCTGTCACTGYTCCATGCCACCAGGCCAGCTATGGCCCAGCTTCAACAGCACGGACTTCCAACTGTGCATTTCCAGGGAATGCGGGGCCAGGGGGAAATGCTCCCCTCGGCAGAACCAGAGCCCCTGGGCCCTCCCTGTCCTGTCCCGCCTGTGGTGCCATCATGCCCTACAAAYAGCTTCCCTCTCTTCCTCACTGGCACGAGCCAACCGCTGGGAGCCAGGCTGGCACAGGCAGCCACGATGCCACACAGGCAGGAGCTGCTGCCACATGGACCAAATCCACAAAGCCGTGAAATCCAGAATCTGGTTTGTTCCCCCCTTTAATTCCTCTCCAGGAGCTGGTGGGTGGCAGCTGCACGGCAGCGCCGAGCCCTGGGCCTGACAGGCAGGGATRGAAACAGTGCACAAGGGTTTGGGAAACCAAACCTGCCTTGAGAATGCCCAGGCTGGCAGGATTCGCGCGGAGCGGGAGCCACACCAAAAACCAAAGCAAAATCCCCTCAAGGGCTGAGCCGGGCAAATGGCTCCGTCCCGGCGCTGCCGCATTTTGGATGCAAATAATGAGATTTTAGAAGCAAATAACGAGCGGCTGGGGACAAAGTCCCCGTTCGGTGACTCCTGGTGCGGCTCATTTCCAAATCCCCCCACGGATTCCGACCGTGCGCAGCCAGGGGAGCGGGAGCAGCGGAGAAAGGAGGGACCGCGAAGGCGGCGGGGAGGGATGGGGGAGCCCGGCACCGACACCCGGAGCCTCCGGCACCACCRGCCCGGCACGGGCACCGTTTCGCTGCCTTCGGGGCGCCGGAGGAGCTGCCGGGATCGGCGGGAGCCGCGGCACCGCCGCTCGGCTGCCGGACCCGACACGCGTTATCCCGGGCTGGTAAACAAAGGGCCGGCGCCGAGCGCCCTCCGTGCCCGCCGGACGCTCCCGCGAGGGGTCCCGGTGGCCGTGCCGTGCCAGCCCCGCACCGGGAGGGACGCGGGGCGGCTGCGAGGGGCGGCGGCGAGGGGCGGCTGCGGCGGCCGCAGCCCCAAACAGCACCGCAGTCGCCAGCCCCGCGCTGCTCCGCGGCTGCAGCATCTTCCTGCAGCTGCGCCGCGGCCGGAACACGCCGCTTACATAACGCCTGCCCCCCAAAACGCCGCTGCCGTGCCCCGGCACCCCACCGAGCCCCGCCGGCTCCCCCAGCCCGAGCGGGGACCCCCAGCCCCCGGCTCCACGGCCGCCGCGTGTCCCAGGCTGTGGGGGCTCAKCCCCGGCTCCGTCTTCCTCCCTCTCACCATCACCATCACCATCCTCCCTGTTGTTATTATTCCGTTTCAAWCCCGGAGATGCCTTCAGAGGCAGCGCAGCCCCGGGATTCCTCCGCGCTCCAGCCCGCGGAACAAAATGCCGCCCGGTTGCGGCAGCGATGCCACCACACCGCGATGTGCCACCACACCGCCACACCGGGATGTGCCACCGCCACACTGGGGTGTCCCACCGCCACCCGGGGTGTCCCAGCACCACACCGGGGTGTCCCAGCACCACACCGGGGTGTCCCACCGCCACCCGGGGTGTCCCAGAACCACACCGGGGTGTCCCAGCACCACACCGGGTGTCACACCGCCACACCAGCTCGGCTCCGGCTGGCAGAGCCGTACAATGACATTCCCGGTGATGAGGGCGAGGGGATGCTCCGCTGCCGGCGCAGCGCGATGCGGGGATGCTCGTTCCCGGTGCAGGGATGCCCGTCTCCGGTGCACCGGGAGGGCAGCGCGGGCGGCCGGTGCGGGGCTGAGCCGAGCCGAGCCGAGCCGAGCCGGGCACTCGAGGCGCGAAGGAGGGGGCGCGGGTCCGTTCGCCCCGGGGCTGCGGCACTTACCGGGGTCGAAGTGGGAGCTGAAGGCGAGGCTGGGGCTGAGGAAGGCGGCCGCCATG
>NW_026623848.1:310691-316091 GCF_030028575.1 Malurus melanocephalus | reverse complement strand
GCCCCGGGACCGCACCGGGACCCGCGTCCTCCCCCCCCGGGATGCGCCGCCGCCGCCCCCGCGCGGTCCCGCCGGGATGGATGGAGCCCGGGGGGACACCCCGGACGGGGACGGGACCCCCGAGGGGCAGCCGCCACCCCGGAACGGGGCCGGGACCCCCCGAATAGGGCCGGGAGCACTCAGGGGCGGCCACCCCCCAGAACGGGGTCGGGATCCCCCGGAGAAGGGCTGGGACGTCCCGTGTGAGGAACTGCTCCGGTGCTGACCCATCCCGGGCACCGCMGTCTTCCCGGGACCAGGGATGGGATCTCGGATGGGGCAGGGGTGGGAAACGGGGACGGGACGGGCAGCTCTGCCCCCAGGTAGCCCTTCAGCCCGCAGCCAGCCCCCTCACACACCTCCTACACCCATCTCTGCCCCCACACCCCTGGACGGCTTCACCCCACAGCCCCCAGCCCCAAACAAGCCTGTGGGGTGGGGTCCCCCCTGGGCTGGGGGCTGTCCCATGTGGGGCCACAGCTCGGTCTCATCTGCTCGACACCAYAGCCCTGGCACGTGGGAGCGTGCCCTGCAAACACGGGATGCTCCAAAACCCGCCAGCCCCAATTCCTTGGCAGGAACATCCCACAGCTTCACCCACAAGCTCCCAACCAGCCCCTGGCACAGCTGTGGGTGCCACTGGTCACCAAGGCCACTTGGGACCCAGGCTGGACAGGGTCATGGCAGGACAGTCCTGTCCCATCCTGTCCCATTCACGAGAATCCCCATCCAGGCCCTTGTCCCACCCCTTGGTGGGCTCAGCTCTGAGCACGGGGCTCGCACAGCCCCACCATCGGTTTGAATATTTAAAGCCAAATTTTGCGTACACGATTAATTTTTTACAAGCCTTCAAGCCTGCACAGAACAGCACCACGCTGCACATGTCACGTCGCCACAAATAGATACAGGCCTGGAAAAATTACCGGCTGCTGAGAGAATAAACACGCTGGAGCCAGCTTCTCCCTGCTCCTGCGCCTCCACATTTCTGTGCTCTGGAGCAGCTCTGACCCACACAACCCCCCAGTCCCTCTGCCAGGGGTAGCAGGGGATTGCTGGTGCCCCATCACTCATTTTGGAGACCCTGACTGGGTCATTGCTCCCATTGTCCTGGTTCCTGGTCYCTTCTGGATGTGCAAAGGTCCATAATCTCACATGTGGGACACCCTGAACTCCTCCCTGAGCCTTCCTGGGCCTCAGAGCAGCTGGGCAAAGGCGCTCTGACCTGCTACAGTGTCTGTGCCAGGAGCATTYGGGGTCTCTCGGAGCTTTGGTGCCATCAGTGCCCTCTGGACCGGCGGTGGTCCATAGGAGCGGTGGCCACGGCTCCATWTGAGCCATAGGAGCAGTGGCCATGTGCCACCGGGATGGTTTGCAGGGCCAGCCCCGCTCCCYGTGCGGCTGAGCTGGCACCGGCTGAGTCACGGCCAGGTGGGAACRGGGGTGGCTGTGCCGAGCCCACACCGGGCACAAACCGGGCACACACCCACCCTCACCGGGCACCCACAGCATCCTGAGCACACTGTGCTGCAGTGGGGGAYGAGGATGAAGTGTGTGTGTGCCTGCCCAGCCCTGCTGTGCCACCCTGCCCTCCTAAGGGAGACCTGGAACCGCCAGCTCAACTGGGACATCAAGCACGACAGCCCCATGCCCTGGCAGCCTCCTTGCCCAGGTGACAGCCCCTCATTTGACACATCCAGGAACAAGGTTGAGCTGTGTCATGGTCACCCAAACCCACTGCCCACCCCGTGCCCCCTGCCCCTTGTCCTGCTTCCTGCCAGTTTTCCAATGTGGCTGCAAAGGGAAAATCCCAAAGGAGAACCGAGGCCGCAGGGAGMCCCTCAGTCCAGCCCTGAGGATGGGGCTGGGACCGGTCCAACCCCAGGCAGGGGCACAGAGTGGCACCGGTCCCCTGATGTCCCCTCCCGGTCTGGGCAGCGCCGCTGCCGTCGYCCCAATTAGCAGGGGAGATTACAGATCCTTCCCAAGTGGAGATTACCCTGCTCGGATCCTGCCACTCGCTCCGGCTTCCCGGCTGATTTGTCTGGGGCTGCAGCTAATCCCCTCCCGGGCAGACACCAGATTGAGCCGCGATTGCCGCGCCGTGGCTGCCAAAAGCCCCCTGYGCTCCTGACCTCCTTCCCAGCGCGGCGGCCACCGGGCTGCGCTCCCCGCGCCCGATCCCGGCCCAACCGGGGCACAGGGGCTCCTCCTCAACCGGGGATCGCTGGCAGAGCCTGCGGGGATGGCTGAGCGCCGGCTCGGCACGGACAGSGACAKGGACATGGACAGGGACAGGACAGGGCTTGTGCCACACGGGTCCCGCGGGACCCCCGGGGTGCGGGCACGGGCAGCCATCCGGTGAAAATCCGCATCCCCGTTATGCAACGGCGCTGATTTATTCATGCCTGAACCGGGCACTGGCCTAGAAATGAGCCCGGGCGCTGGCGGGGAGGGGCCGGGAAGATGCCGGAGCACACGGAGCCCCGGGGAGCGGCGGGAGCGGGGCCGGGCACACCCCGGGACCGGGGCTGGGTGTTCACCCCACAGCGGCCATGCCCACGGGGCTCTGGTTCCTACACCGAATCCAGGAGTGGGGAAGTGGCCGAGCCCCTGTGCAGCTTCCTGGGGTGACACAGAGTCCCTCTGCGGCTCCATGGCACCCGGGGGCTCTGGTACTGCTGCCGTGGGACAGGGGAGGCTCCAGCCGAGCACAGGGAGCAGCAGGACGGGTGGAAACTGCACTGAGCAAACATCTGCCGGCCCCGCTCCGAGCCCCGGCCCAGGGAGGGACCAGAGCGGCCAAATGATCCAGGCCGACAGGAAACAGATGCCACCGGCCCGGCCCAGGCATTTCCCGGCCCTGGCAGGGGTGTTGAGGAATCTGCAGGTGGCAGAGGCTGTGGGATCACATCCTGCCCTGCATCCTACTGGGTATTTGAGTTTAGAACGGGAAGCAAGGTGTAGATCGGGGTGCTGGGCACCCTCAGTGCAAGGGAGGGTCTTGGGATGCAGGAATGGGGTGGAGAACGTGGGAGTGGGCACAAACCTCGTGGAAGAGCCACTTGTGCCCCGGCACTGACATGTACGGGTATGGAAACAGACATAGAAACCAGCAGAAGTTTATTGTCAGAACAAAACTCCTGAACATCTAAAGGCCATCAAAACTCCTGAACATCTAAAGGCCACCAAAGGTCCCATGGCAGCGGGATCAGGCTGTGGACAATGAGGGAACAGGGAGGGCAGAAGCTGACCCCACTGGCAGCCCCGCTCCCTGGCCAGCAGGACGGTCACTCGGTGGCCAACTGCCGCTGCTGCTCCAGCAGGGACTCCAGCAGGCTGGCTCTCTGCACGGCTGCCTGCAAGGGGAGCACAGGGGACAGCTCAGTGCCCGCAGAGCCACAGCCAGGGCAGGGCCAGGCAGCCCTCAGGACTCACCTCGTACTGCTTCCTGAGGCTGCTCATGCTCTCCTCCTTCCTCCGCACCGCCGCCTTCACCCTGACACGGACACGGGGCTGAGGATCCAGTGCCAAACTCTGCACTGGGCCCTGCTCAGCCCCTCTCCCTGCCAGCCAAAGCTGGGCTCCAGCTGCCATCACACACTGCCATCACACACTGCCATCACACCCTGGCAGCACCTTTATTCCACTGGTGTGTGCTGTGTAGTGTGGACTGACTTGTCTACAGGAAGAAAGGCACATTGGCTTCCCAAGGTTTAATTATGATAATATTTTGGGGATATTCCAGCTGCCCTCAGCCTCTGTGGCTGTACCCTGACCCCTCTGAAGAAGMTCATATGGCTGCCATCACAGGTATCATGTGTGAGCCACAGAGAGCCCCCAGGAGGTGACAGTGATCAGGGCTCCTGCCAGGGAGGAACGCACACAGAGTGAGCTACACTGACCTCACCTGGCACTCGTGTCCTTCAGGCAGGCACAGGAGCAGCCCCAGGGACAGGATGGCACAGAGCAGGCCACCAGTGACAGAGAGAGAAGGTTCAGGGCGGCTGAGCAGCACCCAGCTTGGGCAAGACTTGGACAGGGCTGGAGGCCGTTCCCGAGGATGCAGCACTGAGCTCCTGCCCCGTGCCCGTGCTCCTCACCTCCTGTGAACCTCCTCCAGCTCCTGGTCCTTCTCCCGCCCCAGCCTGTCCAGCTCCAGGCGCTGCCGAGCCCTCAGCTCCGCCATCTCCGCCTTCAGCCGCGCGTTCTCCTCCTCAGTCCCCACCAGCCTGTCAGCGAATTCCTGCCGGATCCCCTCAGTCAGGCCACTGACCCCGGGGACAGCTGGCCCCACACACCCAGGCAGGGCCCTGGCTCTGCTCCTCACCCACCTTGCGGATCTCCTCCAGCTCCTGCTCCTTGTGTTTCAGCAGGCCCTGCAGCCGGATGCTGTCCCCTTCCAGCTCGGCCAGCCGCCCCTTGAGCTCATTGCAGCGCTCCTGCAGCTTSCGCTCCGAGCGCTCCAGCTCCTGCAGCTCCACCTCGTACTTGTCTCGGATCCTCTTGATCCTGTGGCCAGGAGGAACAGGCAGCCCAGCTCACCCCGGTGCTGCAGGGACCATCCYGGGCCCCTTCCTGCAGCAGGAGGGACCAGGGCACAGCAGCAAGGACAGAGCWGCCCCACGGGAGATCCAGRGCTGTTCCCTCAGGTGAGAGGTCAMCTTTGTCCCTGGGAGCTGCTCCTTCCTGCAGCAGCACTGCCCCAGAGGTGGCTGGAGAGATGCCCAGGGGACAGGGAAAGGGACCAGCCCTCAGAGGACCCGGGAGCTCCCTCCTCTCATCCCCCCCTCACCTGTTCTCTGCTGCCCTCTCGCACTCCTCCTTGGCCAAGGAYGTGTCGGCCTCCAGGCGCTGGATCACCAGCTCGATCTCTTTGTCCCTCTCCTTCCTCATCTCCTCCCGCAGCTCCCTCTCCCGAGAGAGCAGCCAGGCTTCCTGCGAACAGAGACAGTGAACATTGCCTCAAATCCCTCAGAGCCTGCGGGCAGCACCTTTGGAGAAGGACAGGTCCTGCCATCACCTCCTTCTTCATGTAGTTGGCCTCCCAGGCCTGCTTCTCCAGCTCCAGCTGATCCTTCAGCACCTTCAGTTCTGCCTGTGAGGAAAAGGGAAAACAATGGCTCAGCCYTGGGAGCACCCCGTGCTGGCTGGCACTGCCCTTGTGGGGTGCAAGGTGAGGGGGAACCAGACCTGGTGCCGCCTCTCCTGCTCCTCCTTCTCCTTGGCGTACTCRTCCCGCAGCGCCCGGGTGAGGGCAGAGCTGTTGGCCTCCAGCTGCCGCTGCAGCTCCTCTGCCTCGGCCCGCTGCCTACACAGACAGCCCCCAGCATCAACATCAGCACCTGTCCCCACAGGAGCCTG